>NC_055697.1:32452790-32730290 GCF_017639745.1 Melanotaenia boesemani
GTGTGTGTGTGTGTGTGTGTGTGTGTGTGTGTGTTCTCTCATATAAACCTGACTCCGGTGTGGCTCTGTTCTTCCTCCCTCAGCGTTTGCAGCTTCCTGCACACATCGTGGATCAGGTGTTTCTGGAGTTTATCGCTTCTTCTGAAGTGCAGCAGCTAGCAGAAATGAAGGTGAACTGGATGTTAACTGAGAAGCTTTTTTCAGTCAGAGGGTCTCAGGAGACGCTGGAGAAGGTTTGAAGCTGAAAGCCACATCGGAGCATCTTCAGTTTCCTCCTGCCTCCAGGTAAAAATCAGACTGAAGCTTTCCTTTTGGCTCAGATTGGACTTGGTCTGCATGTCATTTTTTAGCATTTGGTGCCACTTTTTGTCCTTTCTGTTAGTTTTTAATCTAATTTTGGCTCCGTTGTGGTTTTGAGTCATTTTGGATCACGGCTACTTACTCTGTTCTTCTTGTTTTGTTAATCAAAGTTCTGGTTTAAATTTGTGAAGTTTTTATAAAAATATATAAATGTAAAAAGTGTCAGAGCTGGATTACTGCATGAGAATGATGCAGGTTCAGATTATTAATCCTCTCCATTATGTGGAGTCACTGACAGGATTTTTATTTCATCTTACAGCAGTTTTTCTGCGATGATTGAAGGATCGATCGAGCATGAAATTTAACATAAAATACTTCCCCATTATCCTCTGAAGTCTTCATTAAAACCTTACAAAACTTAAATTGATGTTATTTTTTACAACTTGAACCAGAAAATATTTAACTGTGAAATGTAAAAAATAAATACAAATTTTTTTTCATGGAAAAAAAAATGCAGAAAAAGAGACGATGAAAGGGTTAAATTATTCGTTCAAACAGAAAAACTCTGCAAACACACATCACACCAGAGATTTTATGAAAAGCAAACAGGTTCAGGTAGAACTTCTCTTCAGTTTCCATGGTGAAGCTGCATGAAGGCAATCCCTCTTCTTTTATTCCTCTGCTGGGAAACTTCTGCAGGTGACCTGATGAAGACCAGAAGGCGGGGCCACATCACACCTGTTTCAGGGTCACTGCTTTGGCTCCCCGTGTGTTTCAGGATCGATTTTAAGGTTCTTTTACTAGTTCAGAATGAATGGTTCTGGGCCTTATCCTTCAGAAATACTTTTACCTTACAAACCCTTGTGGACCCTGAGATCCTCTGGCACTGGTCTAATCCTTCCTAAAGTCAGGACACAAACCCATGGGGGGCATCTTTTTAATATTACAGCCCCCGTCTCTGTAATAGAGGACCTGCCAGAGGACCTCAGGCCTGCAGAGATAGGTCTCGGTTTTAAGAGCACGCTCAAAACTCACCTTTTTTGATTTAGTTTTTATTGTTTCAGTGTGGATATTTAATATAATTTTGTAAACTGGTCCATTTCCTGGTTTATACTGGGATTCAAAGCTTTGGCTTCAATACATTTTATATTTTACTATTAACAATGCTTTTTATTACACCTTTTTTTTTTTAACTCTTTTTAGTTTTTACCGTTTTTACTATTTTATGTATTTTATTATTTTGTGTATTTTCCGGTGTTCCTCAGAGCGAGCCCTCTGTGCTGGGGGTCATGCCTGCGAGGGGCGTCTTCCGTGGTTTTGGTCTTATAGCTGGTGTCCTGGTCGCTGTTTTTTTTTCATGCTTTTTAAAATCTGTAAAGTTCTTTGTGATATATTTTATTGTATGAAAAGTGCTTAATAAATAAAGTTTAACTGATTGAATCATTGTGGGTGGATCTGTCCATGCAGCCCAGTTGTTTCTAATATTCAGATTTTTAATACAGCCTGAGTGAAAACAACAGGAATGTGTTTATTTTGACAGCCTAATGTTTTAGGCTAATAACAACACTGTTACATATATAGGAACTAGTAAAACCTGCCGGTCCCCGGTGGCCAGACTTTGGTTTTACATCTTCCGACAGCCCCCTCCTCAGTACAATATCCTGCATTCATGTGATTCTTGAAGTTTATGCGTTTCCAGACAACTAAGAATCCTGGGTTTCACATACTGGTTCTACCCAAAGTTAATAATAATCCTGCTTACATCGAGTCAGCTACTGGAACTTTGTAGAAATGATTTGGGTTCCAGGTTGATGCTCGAAGATTCTCTGGTGAGGTCGCTGGAACTATTAAGCATCTTTTTTTCTGTCCAGGGACACAAGAGTTTGGAGAATCTAAGACTGAATGACTCTAAAGAAGGATTTTATGTATATTTTTCATTTGGAGAAACTTTTATGGAAATAGGTACATTAGTGAATATTATTATTGTACTGGGTAAAAATTCTCTCCATACGTGTAAATGAACCAACCTCATTTACTGGCTTCAGAAATTAAATTGACGCCTCCTCCTTGAAGGTATCTCACCAGTCAGTTTAAACAATAAGTGATCGTGCAAACAGTGTCCTAGTATTCTGGCCTATTAATCCTATTTTGCTCCTTGTGTGTGTGTGTGTGTGTGTGTGTGTGTGTGTGGCCTTGTAAGTTATTGATCTATAATGTTCTAACTCCAACCAGTTATTTATGTTCTTACGGAAAATAAAACAGCCTAAAAACCTAATAAAACATTACACTAAGTGTGAGGCCTATTGACACCCTGGTCTTATCATGGCCACCCCATTAAAATTTCCTGGATACGCCACTGCGCGCGGCTGGGCACAAAGTGAAAAAGACGCAAAATGACCGCAAACAGACGCAGATGATGATGATAAATGACGCAGATATGAGCGGATAAATCTGCAATTTCCAGAATCATTCAGTAATCAGGAAACATCACCTGTCCTCTGCTTGGACAGGTGTGCCTCACATCTGCCTCACATGTTGTCATGGTGACAGCTGTCAGCCTCTCTCTCCCTCCCTGTGCAGGCAGAGCGCGTGAGGAGGAGCGTGTTCAGAGGAGGGACGATGGACGGCGGGAAGAGCCCGCGGTACAGCAAAGCATCCTGCAGCGAGCACGAGGCGAACTGCACGGCAGCGCGCGGCACCGGCACCCTGGCGCTGACAGCGGCATCCGCGTGGAGCGACAACGGCTCGTCCGTGGATGCGTACCGGCTCGCGGAGCTGCCCGCCGCGGCTGCACCAACGGTGAGGAACTTTTCTTTTTCACCTCCACACTCAGAAAATACCAGCAGCTCCACACCAGCTGCGTCTGCGTGTTTCTATCACTCTGCGCGTGAACAGCTCACCTGGCAGAGGAGGGGAGGTTGATGTGATGGGAACACACCTGGACATCCTCCACCTGGCCAATAGAAAGCTTCTGGGGGGAAGTTAAGCTGAGATACAGCTGTTGTTGGGGTGACTGTTGGTCGTGTTATTGGGCCAGATGTGATATAAGCATCTATTGATCGGATGGAATGACCTGATTCAGGCTGACAGCTCAGAACAAGAACAAAAGATCAGAGCAGATTAAAATCCACAGAAATAAATCATTAAATAGTTTCTGTGTGAGTTGTTTTTAAATGGTTTGTGAGGAATTTCAGCATAAATAAAGGCAATAAAGGCAATGAATGAATGAACAACCCTTAAAAAGTCCAGACTGCTCATCCAGTCCTCATGTCTTTGTTGTAATCGTTTAAAGTGGTCTTCATTAACAGTTCTTCAGCTTTCTGAAGGTCTTTCTGAGTTTTTCTGCTGTTTCCCCTTATTTCCAGTCCAGTTCTTGCTCCTCAGCATTAGAAGAGTTTAACTCTGACCCTTCAGACAGGAAACGGCTCCTAACTGAAGGGATGATCTGTCAGACAGCATCACTGGCTGTAAGCCGCCGCCTCTGCAGAGCATCTCTGAGTCCAGGTGCTGCAGAAAATCAGTCTGGTAGACGCTACTGCAAAATCTGTGCACAGAGGAAAACTGTTTTTATCTGTTTTTATCAGATACTGGATTTAGATTCATGTTTGAACATCTTCCAGTAAGTCTGAGGTGGATCGGGACCTTCGGAGACAGTAGAGGAGAACGAGGCAACAGCTAAGTGTTTGCTGCTGCATTTGGTTTGTGTGTGTGTGTGTGTCTGTGTGTGTGTGTCTGTGTGTGTGTGTGTGCACAACTGCGAGTAAAAATGTGGAAATGCTCGTCACTGCTTCTCCACCTTCGAGCATCCAGCTCGTCTTTGTCTCCTTCTGAAGCTGTGGTGCGTTCAGGTGCAGGACGGATAATGCTCCCTGCTGTGTGTGTAGGTCAACTGCTGCATGTAAACGTATCGATGTGTGTTCTCAGAACAACCATCGATGCATCTGTGAACTCTGCATTGATCGGTGTATGTGTGTCTGACTCCAACTTTCCACTGACTGCAGGGTTTGAAGCTGCAGCGTGAACATCAGCCGAGATCAATGAATAAAAACTGTGTTTCTAACTACTTTCACCAAAATAACTTCCACGTTTTTATTCTCAGAGTGAATCATTTATTTCTACTTGTTGTGGGTCAACATACATGGCAGCTGCCACCATTTTTACTACAGTGTCTCTGAATGGACAAAAATAACTTTAAAATTATCAGGTTAATATGCATAATCTTGGTTTCAGTGTACAGCTAAGATCTCACAGAATCTAATCCCAGTGTCAGAGACATGTTTATGTGCCTGAGCAAACTGTAATAAACCACAGGAAAAAAATACATTTTTATACTTGCCTAATTGTTTCTTTTTAGTTTACACAGTGGAAAACATCACAATAGATGTTATTGTATACATAAAGATGCCACTGCATGCATTCAGCTTGACTACAACTGTACAAGGTTACATGAAAATAGAACAAAGCCCATAAAGTCTATGAAGGTTTTAGTGGGGATAGAACCAGGCGGACTCTATATTTGGTGCTTTGATACCCAAACTGTGTCAAAGTGTGCCACATAGGTATTTCACTGTGCAAACAATTTACAATTTGTCGCTGCATTTAGCCACTAGATCATCAGTTTCTACCACTGTGCACAGCGTGTAATCAATGAACAGAAAATCAGAGTCATAGTTAGCATTAGCATCGCTGCTAGCTTCAGAACTGGAATTACATCTGAGTGTTTCCTTGAGAGCTTCTCTGAGGGTGTACTTAGTTTTTTGGAGGTCTCTTGGACATGCTGAACATTTTTAGCCTTTATTGGAAAAGAGTAAAATCTCTAAATCACTGAAAGAAATCGTCTCCGTTCTTTCTTCGCTCTGCGCTGCGTCATCGTGCGTCACAGATCTTATATAGCGGTGATGCTCCAGCATTAACAAGATATATATCTCACAAATGAAGTCTCATCCAGGTGTAAGATATTGCTGGAAAACTCGTGAGATGTAGAATTTAAACAAACTTTATTTACACTCCCAAGACCCACGAGAAATCAACAAGATGGCCATGAATGGCAGCATATGAAACGCTGGCTGATGCAGTTTTTAGTATGGACGAGTACGCTGTGAATTTAGGTGGAAGAACAGTGTGGACAGACTGAAAATGACCACGTAAGGAAATAAAATATTTCGCTTTTGGTAAGAATAGTTTTGAAATGCAAAGGTTGGCTTTGTGTCTTTGGGAATGACCTGAGGTGGGCGGCCAAGAGAAGATGATGCTCGGTATCATCTGAAAGTGCAGCTTTTCTAGTTTAATATGACACCCAGTATGTTGGGCGGAGCGAACGGACCACGCTCTGTTGTTTTGTTTCGGGTGTTGCTCATGTTAGATTTTTTTTTTTAGCGACCTTAGAAATAAAGCACCCCTACATCACTAATGTCACTTTTTCCACACCTGAACTTGTGCATTCAGCTGCTGAACCCGGTACCGGTCTCGTACCAGTGTCGTACTGGTCTCGTACCAGTGTCGTACCAATGTCGTACCGGTCCCGTACTAATGTCGTACCAGTGTCGTACCAATGTTGGACCGGTCTTGTACCGGTGTCGTACCAGTGTCGTACCGGTGTCATCCGATGTTGTACCGGTGTTGTCCGGTGTCGTACTGGTGATGACCAGTGTAGTACCAGTGTCATACCAGTGTCGTACCGGTGTCGTACCGGTGTCATCCGATGTTGTACCGGTGTTGTCCGGTGTTGTACTGGTGATGACCAGTGTAGTACCAGTGTCGTACCAGTGTAGTACCAGTGTCGTACCAGTGTAGTACCAGTGTCGTACCAGTGTAGTACCAGTGTCGTACCAGTGTAGTACCAGTGTCGTACCAGTGTAGTACCAGCCATGCAGCCTGTTAGCTCTGCATTGTCAGTTTCTCTCTCTGGTCTGCGGCTCTTCCTCTCGGTATAAAACCAACATAACACGCAGTAAATGATAGCATGTCTATATTAATAAAGAAAATCTGCTTTTACGAGTGCTTTAACGGATTAATTACAACTGCAGACGCAGAGCTGCTGCTTACATTATCTTTTTTTGATGTTAAGTGGACGACGACTGGTCTTTGCCATTTTGTGGGCTGGTGGATGGTGACACTCACTGGGTAACTGTTTTACAAGTTTGTCAAGTTTTAGTGAAAGAGTGGATGTAAGGAACTAGTCGGCCTAATTCCACTTTAAAAGGGTAAGGGGGTGGATGTAAGGTACCAGTAATCTGTATGGTATAACTCTTGAATGAAGTTGGAACACTTTAATGTAGATTCTGCTTTTTATTCAGAAGAAATTTTCTGTAATCAATGTAAAAAATCAGTGGAAATGAAACTTTGTTTGTAAATCAACACATAGATCATAAAGTAATGGGTCTTTACTTTCTTAAAATAAACAAGGATCAGGCAAACACGTGAAACCTGGACAGTGACGCAGTAACATGCCTGAAAAGGTCAATGAGGTCAAACACAAAATGATGGAAAAAGACTGTAAAGGGAAAAATCCTGTGGAGGGATGAGAGAGGGTAAAATACAGGGTTCAGGTTTCCACCTGTTACCAACAGGTGTGTCAGGAGGACTGCAGGTAATCTGAGGCATCACAGCTCGTCCACCAGAGCAGCAGACCTGTTTATAAAGATGAACTCAGCTGGTGTATGGGTGGATGGAGGGCAGCTGAAGTCCTGGATCCAGATTCTTCTCTTCTGATCAAACAGAAACTATTTCCATGTTTCCACTTTTTCCTCATTTCCAGTTATTCCTGCTACTATTTACCTGCTATCCTCACTAAACCAACTCCAGCTCAGCTGCTTTGTGGCGCCACCGTGCATCAGAAACGTCTTCTTGGCTTTATTCCAGCCATAGAGGAGCATTATTTTTCTTCTTTTCACACACACACAGAACTTTCTGCTCACTGGTTGATCTTTGGCTGCTCCTGATTGGACGTTACCGTCAATCTAAGCTCTCTGATTGGTGGAAAGTCTGACAGGAAGTGGCTTCATCATCATGTCCAGGTCTAAATAGAGGTCTCTTAGCAACATAGTAGTGATGGTGATGTTTTTATGGTGAAATGTGATAAATAATGCTGTTATCATTGTGGATTTACCAGATAGAGTCTCTGAATAAAACTACATTTAGTAGCTGGATTGTAAACCTCCTGGACGGGATAGAAATGCTGGAAAACTTCCATAGATCAGCTAAAGGGTAAAACATCCATCACATTTACCCCACAGAGTTAAATATGTTTTTGTTTTTATGTTTTTGGCTGTTCTTCTTTATTTGTGGAGGGAGACAGTGAATCATGTACGGAGCTACAAAATGGACATAAGTTTTGTAACTTGTACCTTCATATTCATACGTAACAAGTACAGGAATGACTTGAATCTATAAGTATGGTTTACTTCTGCAAGTCTAAAAATACAAGTCAGTTTGTACAAATTCAAACCATTCGCCCCACTTTTTCCACGGCTGAATGATCATTTAATCAGCATGTAGAAATGTGTCTACGGAAGCTGAGAGAGGCCCAGCGCCCATGTTTTTTTAACACCATTTTCTCGTGATAATGGGACAGTTTATCTAACAGATTATTCGGGAGGGATCACTTATACTTATTTCTGCAGAGATGACCATTGTCTTTCATTTTAGCATCTTTCAGGTTTCTGGCTTCGTTTTTCCTGCTTCTTGTTGCCAGTTTGTTTGACATTCAGGACCTGATTAAAGTTTTTCTTCACTCTTCTGTTGAAGAAATCTGCTTTCAGTCCAGTTTGAAACCAAACTGTAGTGGGAGATCATATTGGTTCTGATAGAAACTGAGGCGAGACGAGTCTGTAAGTTTGTTTATGACTGAAAGTATGAAGGAAAAGGTTAGAAATTTCCTCAAGTTCAGGACTTTATTTCTGGAAGTTTCATTTTCTGGATCATTAAGAGCGAGAAAAAATAACACAAGAATAACATCCACAAAAATAACAAAAGAAAACAAGAAAAGAAGAAAACAGGAAACACAACTAGATGTCTGAGACGTCTTTTGGATTAATCTTTTGGTTCGTGAGGACAACTGTAGGTTTCTAACTCAGAGATGGTTCTTATTTCCTAAACCAAACAGGATCATTTTCAGCAGCTGTTTCTTCAACTCCTGAAATTCATTATGAGTCTGTTTGGGTCCACAGAGGACGTGGGAAAAGTCAAACTGAAATGTTAAAGCTCTCCTCACGCTGGTAATCTGAAAATAATCCCTTCCTGGCTGAAACTTGTGTTTTTCAAACACCAAAGGATCCTGGTGTCACAAAATCTGGTGTAACTCTGATAAAGTCCCGAAGTGTTGACTCTTCTCTCAGCCTGGTCGGGAGTTCAAGGCTGGGTCAGCTTCATAAGGCCCGCTCATAAGCCAGCTGGGGCCCGGGGCTCTGAAGGCCTGAGCCCCCCAGTAGAGGAGGAGGAGGCGGTGGAGGTGGAGGAAAAGGAGGAGAAGAAGAAGAAGAAAGAGGAGGATGAGGTGGAGAAGAAGAAGAAGAAAGAGCAAGAAGTGGAGGAGGATAAGGAGGAGAAGAAGAAGAAGAAGAGGGAGGAGGAGAAGGAGGAGAAGAAGAGGGAGGAGGAGGAGGATGAGAAGAAGAAAAAGGAGGAGGAGGTAGAGAAGAAGAAGGAGGAGGAGGAAGAGGAGGAGGAGAAGAAAGAGGAGGAGGAGAAGAAGAAGAAGAAGAAGAAGAAGGAAGAGGAGGAGGAGAAGAAAGAGGAGGAGGAGGTGGAGGAGAAGAAGAAGAAGAAGAAGAAGAAGAAGAGGAAGAAGGTGGAGGAGGAGGAGGAAAAAGAGGAGGAGAAGGAGGAGGAGAAGGAGGAGGAGACAGGATAAATCCAGAGGTTTCACAGCCAGCTGTGGAATTTCAGCCAGATGTTTCCAGGAACTGCTTCCCACTTCACTACCAGTTATAACTGCAGGAGAATCCAACGTCCACAGTTACGTCACAGGGTGCAGCTCTTAAAGAACGTAGGGGATGGGGTTTGTTCCGGGGGGGTCACACTGCTGAACAAAGTCGTTTTTTTTCTGAACCATAACTCTGGCCTGGGGGGTGGCAAATGAATAGCAGCATGCAATGCACTTTGATATGTTGTTCTACATCGACGCTGGAAAATATCGACTGCTTGTTTTTCCAAAGTTAACTGTTGATGACAACTTAAATTCTAATAAGCAGCTAATTATTTACTAAAATCTAAGCCTTAAAAATTCTCCGTTGTTCCCCCTTTTCCTCATCGCTGTCAGCAACGACTGTGGGAAAGTAAAGTTTCTGTGTTGGTGGTTAGTTTGCTGTCAGCAATGACTGTAGGAGAGTAAAGTTTCTGTGTCTGTGGTTATTTTGCTGTCAGCAATGACTGTAGGAGAGTAAACTTTCTGTGTCTGTGGTTATTTTGCTGTCAGCAACGACTGTGGGAGAGTAAAGTTTCTGTGTCTGTGGTTATTTCGCTGTCAGCAATGACTGTAGAAGAGTAAAGTTTCTGTGTTGGTGGTTAGTTCGCTGTCAGCAACGACTGTGGGAGAGTAAAGTTTCTGTGTCGGTGGTTAGTTCGCTGTCAGCAACGACTGTGGGAGAGTAAAGTTTCTGTGTTGGTGGTTAGTTCGCTGTCAGCAACGACTGTGGGAGAGTAAAGTTTCTGTGTCTGTGGTTATTTCGCTGTCAGCAATGACTGTAGGAGAGTAAAGTTTCTGTGTCTGTGGTTATTTTGCTGTCAGCAACGACTGTGGGAGAGTAAAGTTTCTGTGTCTGTGGTTATTTCGCTGTCAGCAATGACTGTAGGAGAGTAAAGTTTCTGTGTCTGTGGTTATTTCGCTGTCAGCAATGACTGTGGGAGAGTAAAGTTTCTGTGTTGGTGGTTAGTTCGCTGTCAGCAACGACTGTGGAAGAGTAAAGTTTCTGTGTCTGTGGTTATTTCGCTGTCAGCAATGACTGTAGGAGAGTAAAGTTTCTGTGTCTGTGGTTATTTTGCTGTCAGCAACGACTGTGGGAGAGTAAAGTTTCTGTGTTAGTGGTTAGTTCGCTGTCAGCAACGACTGTGGGAATGTAAAGTTTCTGTGACGGTGGTTATTTCACTGTCAGCAATGACTTTAGGAGAGTAAAGTTTCTGTGTTGGTGGTTAGTTCGCTGTCAGCAATGACTGTAGGAGAGTAAAGTTTCTGTGTCTGTGGTTATTTCGCTGTCAGCAATGACTGTGGGAGAGTAAAGTTTCTGTGTTGGTGGTTAGTTCGCTGTCAGCAATGACTGTAGGAGAGTAAAGTTTCTGTGTTGGTGGTTAGTTCGCTGTCAGCAACGACTGTGGGAATGTAAAGTTTCTGTGACGGTGGTTATTTCACTGTCAGCAATGACTTTAGGAGAGTAAAGTTTCTGTGTTGGTGGTTAGTTCGCTGTCAGCAATGACTGTAGGAGAGTAAAGTTTCTGTGTTGGTGGTTAGTTTGCAGTCAGCAATGACTGTAGGAGAGTAAAGTTTCTGTGTCTGTGGTTATTTCGCTGTCAGCAATGACTGTGGGAGAATAGAATTTCTGTGTTCAGCTTTCTAGTTCAGCTCATTACTGAAGCCTGATGGGTCCAGTTTCCCCTCTGACTGTTTCGTTGGTCAGCTGATCTTTGTGTTCTGTAGAAACAGACTGTTGAAAACCGCGTCCGCGTGTTTGACCTCTGAAACTGGTTCTGTGGTTCGTTCTGTCCGTGCTGAAATGTGGATTTCATATTTTATGTGCATTTTAAAGGTTTTATGCAAACTAGAGTTTAACTGGAGATGATGCATCATCATCATCATCATTACAAAGTCTCTGTGGTGCTTTCAGGGTCTCTTCAGATTATTGAAAAGTTTCTACCTGTTTTAGAATTTCTCTTCTCGGATTAAGAGAATATATAATCTAAAATGATTTATTTCCTTTGATTAAAAAGCTGAACAGCAGCTCTGTTTTGTTGTTAAACAAACCTATTTATGGAAAACATGGAGCATAAAAAGGATTTCTGTGCACACGGGACAGTCTGATCTTCACATTCCCTCCCTGACAGGCGTGTTTGTAGCACGTTACTAACCAGAATCACCTCTGATCAGTGTAATCTGGTGTCGAGAAGAGTTTGAAAGCTTCGCTCAGATGCAGAAGAAGAAGAAACAAACGAAATGAACTTAAACCATCAGAGGAGGAGTGAAGGTGAAGGGGGTGCACAGTGTGTGATGACCAAATGAGGCAGGAAGCTCATCGCTGTCACCAGTCAGACGTATACAAACCTCATTACAACAAACCCTGAACATCTGAAGGAATGAAAGATCAACAACCCGACTGATGAAGCTGGAGGCTAAAGCAGAAAAACTCCTGAATGGACATGAGTCATGTCAGATTCTTCCTTCAGCCTCGTGTTTGTTTCACATTTCAAGGTCTCTCAGAAATTATGCTTCTCACAGAATTCAGATGTTCTTTATGATCACACACTTTTCAACACATCACCATGGTAACAGATGCTAAACACATCATCAGCTGATGCAGTGTCACCATGCTAACTGATACTGGACCCATCACAGCGGTAACTAATGCAGAATGTGTTGCCATGGTAACTGATATTCAACTAATCTCCGATGTAACTGATGCCATTGAGATCACCATGGTAACTGATGCTGATCATGTCACCATAGTAACAGATAGTGATCTTGTCACAGTGGTAACTGATGCTGAATACATCTCTGTGGTAACTAATAGTGAGTGTGTTACCATGGTAACTGATACTGAACTCTTCAGCTTCTTCAGAACAGTTTATGTTCAGCTTCAGATGAAACCGGCTGTATTTACGCCTCTTCTCTGGTTCTGGTTCTGATGACCTCCGGACAGTAAATCCTCTACCATGAGGTCAGGAAGGCATTGTTATCTGCAGCAGGCTGAGCTGTGGACTCCTCCCTCTGACGTGTCACATTATATTATATTATATTATATTATATTATATTATATATTTTATATAATTATATTCACAGCTTCTGAGTTTGCAGGTATGATATCTGATCAGATTCAGTTTCCCCAGAAACCTCTTACTGATCCCTGAGCGACGAGGTGCTGCTGATCGGCTCTTATCGACATGTTGTTTGATTTATTTATTTATTTATTTTTATCATATCCATTTACTTTTTTATGAGGCAAACTGGTGAAGCTGGGAGGACTGGGTCACCCGTTCAGGTAAATAAAGTTTACTGAACTAAAATGACCTGAGGAACCAGGACCAGGACTTGTGGGTCGGACAGAACCTTCGTAGGAGGATGCAGCACGGATTTGTTCTCCTCTGGTGGTCGGAGGAGTCAGAGCGAGCCGCCATGTTTGTGTGTGACATCGTTAACCTGAATGAGCTCCGTGACGCCTGGTGTGTAAGAGCCAACGCTCACACACACCCACACACAAACACACACATGCGTGCAGGGTGGATGGATGTCATGTGATGCAGCGGTTCAGTCAGCTGTGCCGTGGGAAGCTTTCAAGGCTTAATGATGAAAAGAGGACACAAACACACACACGCGCGAGCACACACACACAGGTTGGTACTTGCATGTTTGTGAGGACTCGTGTGATGCGGCTGAGCTTCAGTGTTTGGTTTTCAGATTATTTCACAGGTCTTTGAATGCATCTTCAATTAGTTAAATTTCAGTTAAAATGTCTGAAGAGAATCAGGTGTTAAAACACAGAAAACATCAGATTTCTGCGTTTCTGACCCGAACATGAGGTCAACCTGAACCTCAGCGTCTCAGAGCCCTCAAACCTGGAGCCTGGATTATGAAACAACAAGGCCCCGGGCCAAAAAACACAGAGCTTCTGCCATCTGATCACAGAAAATATTCACCTTTTTCATCATTTCCTGTCTTCATGACTCCCTCCATTTATCTGCAGAGGTATTTTTGTCGTTTTTAAAGTGATTTTGGAACCCGTTGTCATGTTCTTTTGCTTTAATATTTGTGTTGCTTCGTGTCATTTTGGAGTTTTTAGAAAAATCTGGTCGTCAGCTGCAACCAGTGAAAACATTTCCAGCAACTAACTAATCGCTTTCTGACTAATCATCATCTTGTTTATTTAATATTAAAAGTAATCAGATTGATGATGTGATATTTTTGGGCCCTTTTGATGGACTGGCGACCTGTCCAGGTGTACCTGCCCCTCGCCTGCTAACTGCTGGGATAGACATGTTGGGATGGGATAGACTCCATTTATAAGGTATTCACTTTGTCACATTTAGTTTGTTTTGTTCCAGCTGCTCTTCTGATTGGCGGTTCATTTATCCATGTATGTATAAATTTATTTATACATACATTATTTAATGGAACATTAAATAATTCATACTGGAACCGTATGAATGAGTTTTTCTTCTGAGTTTAGTTCAGTTTTATTAATTTCAAATAAAAACAACATTAAGTGTTAAAAACCAAGCAAACCTATGAAGTTATAAGTTATAAGGGATCACCACTCTGGACCTCTCGGGCCGGTGTCCTGCAGGTTTAAGATGTTTCCTGCTGCAACACATCTGGCTCAGACTCATTAACAGGCTTACGCAGAGCTTGGGTTCTGTTGCTTTCTACTGTTATATCAACTGATTCCTCACTGCTGGATGCTGCTGATTCCTGAGATTATACTGGGGCACAGTAAAAGTTGATGGAAACACACTGTGGATGCAGATGTCCTCACATGTTTGCTGAGGCTGAAGGCTGAGGCTCTGGTCTTATCCAGAAGGTTCTAGACTCTCAGATGTGTACTGGTCTCTATCTGATCTCAGTGGATCAGGATTCCTGGATTTCATCTGGAATTGGCACATTTGAGCATTTTTCTGCAGCTGTTGAACCTTTGATGAAACCTCAGCTGCATGTATTCATTTTTACCAGATTCCATTTGAAATTTGATCTTCACTTCTGTCAAATTACGATGCTTTGAAAAGTCCTTCAGCTCCTCGTTGCAGAATATGAGGTAAAATATGGAAAATTAATGTGTATAAATCACTTTGTCTCATTTAGATTTGAACATTTAAAACAGTTTGAACTGTCTCAGGTTTTAAGATACTGGACCTTTTCTCCATGTTAGCAGGGGTCCCCAACTCCGGTCCTCAAGGCCCACTGTCCTGCAGGCATTTGACGTTTCCCTGCTTCGACACACCAGACTCAAATGGCTCATTTGCAGACTTGTGCAGAGCTTGTCAAAGAGCCGTTTAATTCTAACCAGGTGTGTTGCAGCAGGGAGACATCTAACCTGTAGGATAGTGGGCCTTGAAGACCAGGGTTGGGGACCACTGCATGCCAGCTGATCTCAGGGAATGTAATGGTCCTTTTAACTTGCTTTTACCCTCTGTGATGTGTGTGTGTTTGATGGGAAGGGGTGGGGGGTGGGCTTGCTGCTATTGGGTTGGGGTTCTGGGGGATTTTACTCTCTGTAAAGCACCTTGAGTTGCTATTTTTATGTATGAAAGGTGCTATATAAATAAAGTTTGATTTGATTTGATTTAAATAGACTAAAATTGGGCCTATATATGATGGACTGTAAATGAAAGCTCCATCCTTCGCTGTGCCACGGCTTGGATGAGGATCCATAGTGATGATCCTCCTTGTGTGGTGCGTTGCCGTGGTGAACCGAATGCTTCCTGACAGCCATGCTCCCGTCGACGGGCTGGGTTTAATCTGCTGAGACGTGTCCTCGCAGCAAAAACCCAACGAATGGAAAACATTTTGCTAGCGAAGTGTTGCAGGAAAACAAAAGCAAGCAGAGACGAGTTTCTATTTTAAACCGAGTGTAGACTTGTACAAACTTGTCTGAGATAACAGCTGCAAAATAACCTAGAAATGCATCTGGAAGTTTGACAAAACAGCCACGAAGCAGGCAGGTGTGTGTGTTAGTGTGTTTCTGTGTAGACACACAGACACGAAGGTTTGACTGACACGATGAACGAAGATCCGGATGATCCAGATCATTAAAACTTAAGTTTCCTCAGTTTTCCCACAGACTTCCAGTTGGCTGTCTCATCTTCTCTCATCAGTCCGGCTGCATGGAAACATTCTTGACTCTGCGATTTCAGGAGAAAACCAACTTTCTCAGCGTTTGATTGACAGCTCTCTGAACCAATCGAAGCTCCATGTTGTTTAATTTTATCAGGACGTTCGTGTCCCTGTTCTACTGTGTCGATCCGGCATCAAACAGACGATGAAACTCTGAAAACCAGGTTCGGATGTTTGAATGTGGAACTTTAATATCCTGCATGAAGCAACAAGGCTGCAGCCAATCATCTGGGTGTGTGTGTGTGTGTGTGTGTGTGTGTGTGTGTGGCCTTGTAAATTATTGATCTATAATGTTTTAACTCCAACCAGTTATTCATGTTGTTATGGAAAATAAAACAGCCTAAAAATCTAATAAAACATTACAGTAAGTGTGTGTGTGTGTGTGTGTGTGTGTGTTTGCACTTTCTGAGGTTATTATGTGGAATGACACCAGAGCTAAACCTGCATGTACATGATGTAGTGTGGAGATGTGGTTGTCATGGCAACAAGGTGTCTGAGGATTAAACATCAGACAGCTTCTTGTCTTTGGACAGATGTTTAGTTGGTCCACTGACTGTGGTCAAGTGGAAACATCATCAGTGGATCCTGCCTTGGATCAACGCTTCAGGCTGCTGCTGGTGTCATGGTGGGGGGAGATTTTCTTGGTCCACTTTGGGCCCCTTAGTACCAACGTGGCCTGGTTTAACCAGTACAGCCTACCTGAGTATTGTTGCTGACCATGTCCATCCCTTTATGACCACAGTGGAGCATCTTCTGATGCTACTTCCAGCAGGATAATGCACCATGTCACAAAGCTCAGATCATCTCCACCTGCTTTCTAGAACATGACGATGAGTTCACTGGACTCCAACGGCCTCCACAGCCACCAGATCTCAGTCCAGTAGAGCAGCTTTGGGATGTGGTGGAACGGGAGATTCTCATCATGGATGCAGCCGACAAACCTGCAGCAACTGTGTGATGCTGTCATGTCAATATGGAGAAAACCTCTGAGGAAGGTTTCC
The DNA here is from genome assembly GCF_017639745.1 of Melanotaenia boesemani. NCBI lineage: Eukaryota > Metazoa > Chordata > Actinopteri > Atheriniformes > Melanotaeniidae > Melanotaenia > Melanotaenia boesemani. The sequence continues at coordinate 32,469,123 of NC_055697.1, forward strand.
ACCACCTGCTTCATCTATCACACCAGGATTAAAAAGGTCCGACCCGGTACTAGAAGGCGGTCCTGATGAAGAGGACGACCCGATACTAGAAGGCGGTCCGGATGAAGAGGACGACCCGGTACTAGAAGGTGGTCCTGATGAAGAGGACGACCCGGTACTAGAAGGTGGACCTGATGAAGAGGACGACCCGATACTAGAAGGCGGTCCGGATGAAGAGGACGACCCGGTACTAGAAGGCGGTCCTGACGAAGAGGACGACCCGGTACTAGAAGGTGGACCTGATGAAGAGGACGACCCGATACTAGAAGGCGGTCCTGATGAAGAGGAGGACCCGGTACTAGAAGGTGGTCCTGATGAAGAGGACGACCCGGTACTAGAAGGCGGTCCTGATGAAGAGGAGGACCCGGTACTAGAAGGTGGTCCTGATGAAGAGGACGACCCGGTACTAGAAGGCGGTCCTGATGAAGAGGACGACCCGGTACTAGAAGGCGGTCCCGATGAAGAGGAGGACCCGGTACTAGAAGGTGGTCCCGATGAAGAGGACGACCCGGTACTAGAAGGTGGTCCTGATGAAGAGGACGACCCGGTACTAGAAGGTGGACCTGATGAAGAGGACGACCCGATACTAGAAGGCGGTCCGGATGAAGAGGACGACCCGGTACTAGAAGGCGGTCCTGATGAAGAGGACGACCCGGTACTAGAAGGTGGACCTGATGAAGAGGACGACCCGATACTAGAAGGCGGTCCTGATGAAGAGGAGGACCCGGTACTAGAAGGTGGTCCTGATGAAGAGGACGACCCGGTACTAGAAGGCGGTCCTGATGAAGAGGAGGACCCGGTACTAGAAGGTGGTCCTGATGAAGAGGACGACCCGGTACTAGAAGGCGGTCCTGATGAAGAGGACGACCTGGTACTAGAAGGCGGTCCCGATGAAGAGGAGGACCCGGTACTAGAAGGTGGTCCTGATGAAGAGGACGACCCGGTACTAGAAGGTGGTCCTGATGAAGAGGACGACCCGGTACTAGAAGGCGGTCCTGATGAAGAGGACGACCCGGTACTAGAAGGCGGTCCCGATGAAGAGGAGGACCCGGTACTAGAAGGTGGACCTGATGAAGAGGAGGACCCGGTACTAGAAGGTGGTCCTGATGAAGAGGACGACCCGGTACTAGAAGGTGGTTCTGATGAAGAGGAGGACCCGGTAGTAGAAGGTGGACCTGATGAAGAGGAGGACCCGGTACTAGAAGGTGGCTCTGATGAAGAGGACGACCCGGTACTAGAAGGTGGTCCTGATGAAGAGGACGACCCGGTACTAGAAGGCGGTCCCGATGAAGAGGAGGACCCGGTACTAGAAGGTGGACCTGATGAAGAGGAGGACCCGGTACTAGAAGGTGGCTCTGATGAAGAGGACGACCCGGTACTAGAAGGTGGTCCTGATGAATAGAAGGTGGTCCTGATGAAGAGGAGGACCCGGTACTAGAAGGTGGTTCTGATGAAGAGGACGACCCGGTACTAGAAGGTGGTCCTGATGAAGAGGACGACCGGGTACTAGAAGGTGGTCCTGATGAAGAGGACGACCCGATACTAGAAGGCGGTCCCGATGAAGAGGAGGACCCGGTACTAGAAGGTGGTCCCGATGAAGAGGAGGACCCGGTACTAGAAGGTGGACCCGATGAAGAGGAGGACCCGGTACTAGAAGGCGGTCCTGATGAAGAGGAGGACCCGGTACTAGAAGGTGGACCCGATGAAGAGGAGGACCCGGTACTAGAAGGTGGTCCTGATGAAGAGGACGACCCGGAATTAGAAGGTGGACCTGATGAAGAGGAGGACCCGGTACTAGAAGGTGGACCTGATGAAGAGGAGGACCCGGTACTAGAAGGCGGTCCAGATGAAGAGGACGACCCGGTACTAGAAGATGGTCCTGATGAAGAGGAGGACCCGGTACTAGAAGATGGTCCTGATGAAGAGGAGGACCCGGTACTAGAAGGCGGTCCTGATGAAGAGGAGGACCCGGTACTAGAAGGCGGTCCTGATGAAGAGGAGGACCCGGTACTAGAAGATGGTCCTGATGAAGAGGAGGACCCGGTACTAGAAGGCGGTCCTGATGAAGAGGAGGACCCGGTACTAGAAGGCGGTCCTGATGAAGAGGACGACCCGGTACTAGAAGGTGGACCTGATGAAGAGGACGACCCGGTACTAGAAGGTGGTCCTGATGAATGTAGTTCCTGAACCTTCAGGAATTCCATGAAGATGTTTTCAGGATGTTTAAACCTGTAGAAACAAATATTTTCTCCCTTCTTTTCAGCTGCTTTGTGTTTTTTATTTGTTGTCTCTGTGGTTAGTTAAAAACGAGCTGATGATAAATTCCTCAGCGTTTCAGTCTTGTGTGATGAAGATTTAATTTTTCGTTGGTGGGGCACAGAAACCAGAAGTAATGCTCTGAACCCAGAGTCATTCAGGGTCTGGGTTTTGTGTTTGTGCTGATGCTCAGCAGCTGCAGTCGGGTGGATGTGTGTGTGTCCTCGCTCCTTGTATTGTCACAACATGTTTGACTCCATCATCATCCTCAGCTCGTCCTTCGCAGGCTGTTTCTTAGTAACGCTGAGCTCCCAGCGCAGAAACCTAACACGTCTAAACCGTGGGTGTGTGTGTGTGCAGCGTTTATCAGGTTTCTTGGATCACTGTGGGAGGTGGCAGCCATCAGCATCACACACTGAGTGTGGGGGCGTGTTAAACACACACACAGAGCTTAAAGTTGTCATTTTAAATGAAAATCAGGAGCCATCATGACAACATTCATCTGTTATGACTTCATCCCAGCAGGAATCTCAGTGGCTTCCAGGAATCCTTCCGAGCCAGAAGTTCGTGGACAGCTTAGCTTTCGTCAGTGATGAAGACGATGATGCTGCAGCCTTCCTCAGCCTCCCACCACATGTTGGACTGGGCTGCAGTCAGACTGACACTCATCTCATTTACACACCGTCCGAAGAGTCCAACCAAAACTGAAGCCTGTAAACACGGTCATCCCACTGAAACCGGACTAAATCAAACCAAACAGCTGGATAAAGCGGTGGAAGGCCAGATGTTCCTCGCTGCCCTGCACATGCAGCTTAGTGGAAAACCAGTGGTGTGTTAGCAGATATTAACCCGACCAAATTCCCAGTTATTCCCAGATTTTCCTGTTTCTTTAGTCAGAAACTGGGACTGAAAGCAGCTCATTCAGACCACGTCTCTGGTAAAAGCCAGTTTTCTTCAGGCAACTTGAAGACGTCTGAGCAGAGAATTCAGCTGGACTTTCATGACCTACCATCTCCTTCTGGAGCGATGTGGTAGCGGAGTGACTTCCTGGGACGAGGACGGTGGTCCAGCTGGGTGCAGCTGCAGTCTGAGACCTCACAGATGACTTTTCACCCTTTTACTGTTTTTAGTTGTTTTGCTCTTTGTGCTCATTTAAAATGTTAAACAAAGCTTAGTTTTTAGTTTTTGTGTTTATTTGAGGCTGGTGACAGGATTTTTAACTCTTCTTCACTCCTTTGTAGCTGGTTTTTAGTCTGTGTAGCTACAAAACTTTTTTTATATAACACAACTTCTTGGACATTTTTTAGCTTTATAGAAATATTTGGTGAATATTTTCTGCCGTTGTGAGGTGTGCTGGGCACGTCCCACAGGGAGGAGACGCCCTGATGTTGGTGTTGAGAGGACGAGATGAACAGATGTGAGTGGGTGAAGCAGGAAGGAGAAGCTTAGTAGGTAATCAGAGGTAAAGTGGGGGCGTGGCTTCTTGGTAGAGGCGTGGCCTCCTGAACCAGGAATCCTAGGTGAACTTCCTGTCAGAGTCTAAGCAGTTTTTCTATGCTTGTCATGCTTTTTTTCTTTTTATTTCACTTTTTTTATTATTTTTTTTTTCAGCTGTTTTCTTGTTTATTGTTGTGACACGACGATGTGTGAGGAAGAAAGAATACGACCATTTTCTGGCCCGGGGCCAGCGTTTATTTTGACATTCTCCCCACCAAACGTTCCAACTTCCCTCTGTGCAGCCCGTCTGCTTGGCAGCTCTTCCTATATACACATAGAGGCCACACCCTCTCAATTCAAATAGGCCTATCACAGCAGACTTCTTTCAACTTCTCATCACATCCACGCAATTATTCAATCAAGACCGAGAACACCCCCACACACACTCTGCAAGAGAACTCCATGGTCCGGCCTCTCCAATCCACAGTGAAGAATTGTGGGAATTTGGACAAAAGTAAAACAAACATCCATTTATTTCTCCTTCTGCTCCCGTTTTGAACGTGAGGTTCATGTCTGCAAACCTGGAACACAAACAGTCAGAGAGGCTGTAAATATTCAGATCCCGCAGGCCCCGGCTGACTGGTGCAGGTGGTGGTCCAGGGGCCTCCTGACAACTTTGGACCTGGTTCTGAAAGTCCGGAACAGACCAGGACATGGAAACGTTCTTAAATCACCTCAGCGGAGCTGCTGAAGCTCCATGTGAACCTTGCAAGCCTCCGTCAGATTGGAAACGTTTGTGTTCCTAATGTCTAAGAACAGAATAAAGAATCCAGTCACATTCAGAACAAAACAAGAACACATGAAGTTCCTGTTGATGTGGAAGCTGCAGGAGGAAAAATCTCCATCAAACTTTTAAGCACTTTTATTAAAAGTGCTTCTGCGGTGTCTCGTTAAAGCGAGCGCTCCTCCGACTGACCTTCTTCTCTTATTAGCTGCTCGTTATTTTCCTGCAGGCGGCCAACTAATTAAAGTGGGACGGAGGGAGGAAGCTCAGAGAAGGTTAATTACAAACACAGATGTTCAGCTCTGATGGAGAAATGAGTTTTTTAGAAGGAATTAAGGCAAATAGCTGGTGATTAGTGAGGTGTGTGAATTTGGAAGTTTTCTACCTTGTGGGATGATAAATTCTTTTCAGATCAGCAGATGATCCGAATTCATCTGTAGCGCCTTTTAAACGAAAGAATTTAATCAAAAAAGCAACAAAAACAAGTCAGAACACATTATATTCAGGTCAAGAGGTCATTTTACTGTTCAGTTACTTCTTTAACAGCTCAAATGTAGTTCTACTGCAGGGAAAATCTAAAGTTTATTTATCTTTACTGAGTTTATTTTAATATTTTGGCAACAATTATGCAAAAAAGAAAGTCAGCTGTCTTTCAGTTCTGTTTTATAAATCAGCTGATCCTCCCCAGGTGTTAAAGTTAGGGATCTTCAACCTGCAACAGATCACACTGTGTCATTATCTACTGATCAGACAGTAAAATCCAGGACCAGCAGCTTCTAGAAGCTCCTCCAGCAGGAAGCTGCAGTCATGGTTTCCTGGATGATGTCATCAGTTTTCCTCATGATGGAGGAGGAATTCTGCTCCACTCGTCTTTCCATCGTTGCTTCAGCTCATCCAGGTCTGCAGCATCTGAAGGTCCCACCACAGCATCTCAGTCAGGATGAGGTCTGGACTCTGGCTGGACCACACTGAGACCTGGATCACAAAAGGAATATTAAAATCTTGTAAGAAGAAGAATAAACTTTACAGGGATTTTGTAAAATACCGGACAGAAAATACAGAAAAGCGATATAAGGCCTATAAAAATAAGTTAACAACTATAATGAGATATGCAAAGAAAGATTATTATACCAAAATGTTAATGGAAAATAAGAATAATATTAAAGGAATGTGGAAAGTGTTAAGGAATGTTATAGGTAGTAAAATGGTTTGTAGTCATCCTGCCTATTTAATTAATGAGCAGAATCAAGAAATAAGTGTTGCACAAATAGCAGATGAATTTAATTCATTTTTTGTTAATGTTGGCCCAAATCTTGCCAAAACGATATCACCACATAATGATAATGAAAAGGAAAGTTTGAAATGTGAAAGCAAAGTCATGCAATCAATATACCTTGGTAGGGTAAGTGAGAATGAAATTATTTCTGTTGTATCCAAATTACAAAGTAAACGTTCATGTGACAGTGATGGCTTAGATATGTTTATTGTTAAAGAGAGTGTACACTGCATTAATAGACCATTAGTATATATATTTAATTTGTCCTTCAATACTGGTGTCTTTCCAGAAAAAATGAAGGTGGCTAAAATTATTCCACTTTTTAAATCAGGTAACAGGCAAAGCATCACAAATTATAGACCTATATCTTTACTTTCGCAGTTTTCAAAAATTTTGGAGAAGCTTTTTGTTCAAAAGTTGGACGCTTTTATTGAAAAACATTCTTTGATATATGACAATCAGTTTGGTTTTCGTAGTAATCGTTCAACAGCTTTGGCAATAATGAAAATTACAGAGGACATAACCACAGAACTGGACAACAAAAATCACACAGTGGGAGTTTTCATTGACCTTAAAAAGGCTTTCGACACTTTGGACCATCGTATACTAATTTCCAAATTACAGTCATATGGAATTAGAGGTATAGTGTTAAACTGGGTTATTAGTTATTTAGAAAACAGACAACAATATGTGGAGTATCTTGACCATAAATCTATGGTGAAAACAATTCTCTGTGGAGTCCCTCAAGGCTCTGTGCTTGGACCTAAACTTTTTACGTTATATATTAATGACCTTTGTGATGTATCAAAAATTTTACGTTTTATTCTCTTCGCAGATGATACAAATTTTTTTGTGTCAGGAAAGAACTTAAAACTACTAATGAAAATAATAGAACAAGAAATGGTACTACTTCAGAAATGGTTCAGTGAAAATAAATTGTCTTTAAATTTAAGTAAAACAAGGTTTATGCTGTTTACAAATCAAAAATGCCCTGAAAATATTGATTTAAGTTTAAATGGAATCAGTATAAAGAGGGTGTCTGAATTTAGATTTTTAGGAGTAGTTATTGATGAAAAATTAAAATGGAAGTCACACATAGCATTCGTTAAAAAGAAAATTTGTAAAAACATTGCTGTGTTGAGTAAGGTCAAGTTTATGTTAAATTATAAGGCAATGCGAATTCTCTACTGTTCTCTTATTTTGCCATACTTGATGTACTGTTTGGAAGTGTGGGGTAATTCCTATAGCACCAATCTAAGCCCTCTAATTGTCTTACAAAAGAGGGCAATACGAATAATTAATAAAACTGCTCCTAAAGAGTCGACAACAGGATTGTTTCTGAAGTCAGGACTGTTAAAATTGCAAGACTTGGTTGTGATGAAAACATTATTAGTAATATATAAAGCTAGACATTTCTTGTTGCCACTTGGACTACAAACGTTTTTTATCCTAAATGATGAATCAAGTAGACGATACCGTGACTTTCAACATCCTTTTGCAAGAACTACACTCAAACAAATGAGTGTTTCAGTGGTTGGTGTAAAACAATGGAATTCACTTAAAACAGATCTTAAATGTTGTTCAAATATTCTCCAATTTAAATATAAATATAAAGAGTACATAATTAAAATGTATGAAAAGAATTGTCTGAATGGTTAAGAAAATAGAGGCATCTGCTGGATGTATTTGTGTTTTAAGAATCTACTGTTGATGAGGCTGTCCTGTTCGTTTAGAAATGAGGATGGGGTAGGAGTTAATAAGATTAATTCTTCTTCCTACTCCAATTCTCTCTGTTTTTTGTTTTTTTTTTTTGTTTGTTTTGTTTTGTTTTTTTTTTCTCTCTTTCTATGGAATGTGTTACAATTGTTGTATTTAAATTATTGAAATTATGAAATGTTTTGTTTTGAACTTGATGCATTAACGTGGGAAGAGGGGAAAGGAGAAGGGGGGAAAGAAAGGAAAAAAAAAAAAAAAAGGAGAAAAAAGAAAAAAAAAAAGAAGAGAGAATAAATAAATAAAAGAAAGAAAGACCCTCTCCCCCTCCAGCCGGTCTGGTTCCTGCAGTCAGGATGAGGTCTGGTCTCTGACTGGACCAGGTCACCACCTTGGTTCTGGTGTAGATCTGCTGTTGTGTTTGGGATCTTTGTCCTGCTGCATGAGACAGTTCCAGCCAGGCTTTAGCTGTTGGACAGATGGACTCACATCCGACTCTAGAAAACGTTGGTATCCAGAGGAGTTCATGGTCCCTCAATGGCTGCAGGTGTCCAGACCATCATACCTCCACCATCGTGCTGACAGCTGCTATGTCCAACATGTCCACTTTGGTCTGGTCTGTCCAGAGGAACTTGTTCCAGAAGTCTGGTTGTCTGTCCAGATGCAGCTTTGTCAACCTAAGCTGTGCTGCCATGTTCTTTTTTCTCCTGCAGCCCTCCCCAACTAGTAATACTGGTTCAGTCTTTTTCTATCTGGACTGTTATGAACTTAAACATTTAACCTGCTAACTGAGGCCTGGAGAGTCTGAGATGGAAATCTGGGTTGTTTTATAGTTTCTGTGAGCATTGCATGGTCCGATCTGGGCCATCCAGTTATAGAGTCTTGCATTGGGACGGGGACCCCGCAGGACCCATCACAAATCTTGCAGGAGCGGGTCGGTTTTATTGGGCGGCTGTGAATAAACTGCAGGTCCTGAATTTGCTAGTTGATGGAGAGATGGAGGAACTGAGGCTGATAAATTAAAGCAGGAGAATATGAAATTAAAGAAGAGGGAAATCAGATTTATTCTCCAGCTCTTATTCAAATTTAATGTGATATTGGCAGAGTTGTTTAACAGATGAAGTGCGTCTCAAATCACCCCTATGATGACGACAAATCATGTGCTTTGTGGACTTGGAGAACGCGTTTAACCCTGTCCCCCGGGGACTCCTGTGCGGGGGAGTATGGCGCGCCGGACCCCCTTGTATGAGCTGTCCGGTCCCTGTATGTCAGAGCTTGGTCTGCAATGTGGGCAGTAAATCAGAATAGTTTCCAGTGTGGGTTGGACTACGCCAAGGCTGCCCTTTGTTACCGATTCTGTTCATAACTTTTATGGACAGAATTTCTAGGCACAGCCGAGGTGTTGAGGGGATCCGGTTCGGTGGCCTCAGGATTGGGTCTCTGCTCTTTGCAGATGATGTGGTTCTGTTGACTTCGTCGGCCCGTGATCTTCAGCTCTCACTGGAATGATTTGCAGCCGAGTGTGAAGCGGCTGGGATGCGAATCAGCACCTCCAAATCCGAGACCATGGTCCTCAGCCAGAAAAAGGGTGGAGTGCTCTCTCCGGGTCTGCAATAGGGTCCTGCCCCAAGTGGAGGAGTTGACGTATCTCGGGGTCTTGTTCAGGAGTGAGGGAAGGATGGAGCTGGAGATGGACAGGCGGATCGGTGCGGCATCCGCAGTGATGCGGACTCTGCATCGGTTTGTCATGGTGAAGAAGGAGCTGAGCCAAAAGACAAAGCTCTCGATTTACCGGTCAATCTACGTTCCTACCCTCACCTATGGTCATGAGCTGTGGGAGCTTGGTGATCTGGGAGGGGCTCAGAGTAGAGTCGCTGCTCCTCCACATCGAGAGGAACCAGATGATGTGGGTCGGGCATCTGGTTAGGATGCCTCCTGGATTCCTCCCTGGTGAGGTGTTCAGGGCACGTTCCACCAGAAAGAGGCCCCGGGGGAGACCCAGGATACGCTGGACGGACTACATCTCTCAGCTGGCCTGGGAACGCCTCGGGATCCCTCCTGATGAGCTGGTGAATGTGGCCGGGGAGACGGAAGTTTGGGTTTCCTTGCTTAGGCAGCTGCCCCTGCGACCCAACTCGGATAAGCGACAGAAAATAGATGGATGGATGGAAGTTTAATAGATTTGCTCTTTTTTATAATAACTGCAGATATTTAGACATCTTGTAGTTTTCAGCCTCAGTTATTATGAACATTATGATTCAAAACTATAAGATTTTTGTTGCATATATTTTTTATTTATTCTTTTATATGTAGGATGACGAATAAAGCAGTTCTAATGAAACGATGCATATAAACTTATTTTACTTGGCTGATATATGGGTCAGCAGGAGCGGGGGGTGATGGCCAGAATTTTAGCAGGTGTGGGCGGGATAGAAAAAAAGTCCCACGTAGGGCTCGCGTCCACTCCTAGGAAGATCGGCAGCCATCTTATATGTTTTCCACCCTTTAATAATCTTTTTTTCTGTAGAATGATGGACTCCTGATAGTTTGGAAATAACTCCAGATTTTAGCCATTGGCTAATTTCACTCTGTTGTTTCTGGACAGATTGATGTCATTTAAAAAATAGTCCTAAAAATACAACATAAATACATAAAATAACGTAACCTGTCAGGTTTGCTCCTGAAGACCCGGAAATTCAGCCACACGTAGGACAAATGGATTTGAAAAGAATAAGGTTTATTGAGGACCAGGGGATGGAGGGAGTGAAACCAGTTCTGGTTAGCTGGCGGAGTCAGGCAATCCCAGGTCTGTGAGAGAGAATTCCTGAAATGAACTTCAGACAGGAAGTTTAGTCCACAAATCCAAAAGACGTAGTCAGGGCAGGCAACGTTCATTCACAGTGAGGCTCAGTGCAGTACTTATCCAGAGGGACAGGCTATTCCGTGGTCATGCGGGCAAGGGTCAATCCAGGCAGGCACTTGAAGGGATCCGGCAGGGGTCAGGCAAAAGAATATCCACGGACGTGACAGGGTCGATGACAAGGAAGTCTGGAACTAGAAATAACTGGATATCACAAGGTAAGTACTGGTGACCATCTGGCAGGGAAGCAGGGAGTGAAGAGAGTTTAAGTAGGGGAGGGAGCAGGTGAGGGAAATGACAATCAGGACAGGTGTAGGAGATCCTCCTGATTGCAGCTCTGCAGAGCAGCTCCGCAACATGACAGTAACCGACATTGGACCTTTATTATTACACATTCACCATTATAAAATGCTTTACACCAGTTAATAAAATAAGATAAGATAAAAAAATAAAAAGTGCAAAGGATGTAGTTTTACAGTTTGCACATAATTAAATGCCTGATTGGACCAAAGAAAAGTTTACAGTTTCTCTTAATTACAGACAGACTGGAGCGTTCTCTGCCTGGAGGTGGTAAACTTTTCCATATTAAGCTGCTCTCGACAGACGGCATGTTTTTCCTAGAAGTGTATTTTCTGAACTCTGCTCACTGCTCTGTGGTACGAGTCGTGTTACTTCCTGTCGTTCTTTGTTTGATTACTGGATCAATGGTGGTGGAGCTAAACCATGGAAAATCTCATTGATCAGGGGTTTTCAAACTGGGGTCGAGACCCCAATGGTGTTCACAAGATAATTTCAGGGGGTCACAAAATAAATAAAAAAAACTATATATAGTTTACATTTATCAAATAAATTTGGGATGTTTTACAAAAAAAGGAAAAAAACATAATGAAGGGATAAATCTTTTAAATTAGCACTTTTTAAAAACACAATAATGCATAAACAGCATAGTCAGTAAACATGCTGTATTCAAAATGTGAAGGTGACATTATCTCTGCGACAGAAGCTGGTTTTGGGCATGAAGGTGTCTTGTCACAGTGGGGAACCACCAAAAACAACGTTATCCACCTTATTTATGAAGATTCTGACAGTTTTCCAGCCGTACATGTAGAAGATGGCTGCGGGATGACCTGTGGGGTTCGCAAACACCAATACATCTAGTCTTGGGGATCTTTGCTCAGAAGGTTTAATAACCCCTCTTATAGCTCATGCAGCAGACTTTAAAGTTTCTAAAATGTTAAAAGATCAATAAATTATCCTTAGTTTACCACAATAATGATGAGGCAGAGGTTTCTTATCTAGTACTTTTAGCGCTTTCTTGTAATGAGATTCTAGAGGTGGTAGTTGAACATGTAAAAGACCAACTCATTATGCAGGAATTATGTGTGAAACTATCATTGAATGCAAACACATCATGGAGGCACCTTCAGTCCGGTGCTGTATGTCTGATGTTAACACACATGTTAAGATGGGTACAGTTTGTCATTCATTCTAACTTTTAGTTCAGTAAATAATGACTAGGGGTCACATCTCGTCTCAGTTTAAAGCTGTAAAAATGAAATAATATTTGTCTAAACAGAAAATGATTTTCACAACACTTCATGTGTTGATAGACAAAAGAAAAAACATCTTTTCACTCTTTAGCCATCTTCTGTGAATTAACTTCTTAGCAGATGAAAATACAGAAGCTCTCTGGATATTAAACATCTGGAAAACTTAATTAGCTGATGAACTTTTTACAGTCAGTGTTCGACCTTTGATCTGAAACAATGAGGCAAACAGAGCTGTTTAATTAATGAAAGACATCTGTTCCTGACTGAGAAACTTAGAGGAAGTTTAGCAGCTGAATCTGCGTCCTGCACCGAGTTGGATCCAAAGAACAAAACAAAATGGCTTTTGGGGAAAACTGTCAGATATAAAATGTGTTGATTAGTTTGAGAAAAGAACCTCAAAGAAAAAAAGGAGAAAGGGAAATCAGTCAGCTGTTTTGTTGTGGAGGATGAACTGATCAGAGGAGCGAAGAAACCTGAATGAAGAGAGATCTGGAGGAAGGACGAGATCAGGGCTGGACATCACCAGTCATGTTCTGAATCAATCTGACTGAATTTGATTCAATATCGATTTATTTACAGATATTTAAGTAACAACAGCATTTCTCTTGAATATTAAAGACATTTAATTGTAAGTATTTTTACAAACAATGAGCCATGACCATCAGATATCTGCAAGTAATCAGATTACTGTATTAATCTGGTCCGACTCATCTACATTCACTTTTGAAATCGTTGTCTACATTTACCGGTTTATCCCTTTCTGTTCCTTGTAAAATATTTAGGGTTTGTTCAATGTGGTGTTAGCGTTAGTTGCTAATGTGGGAGCCCATAGTGTTACTGTTAGCTGCTAGTGTGAGGGCCCATAGTGTTACTGTTAGCTGCTAGTGTGAGGGCCCATGGTGTTACTGTTAGCTGCTAGTGTGAGGGCCCTCAGTGTTAGCTGCTAGTGTGAGGGCCCTCAGTGTTAGCTGCTAGTGTGAGGGCCCATGGTGTTACTGTTAGCTGCTAGTGTGAGGGCCCATGGTGTTACTGTTAGCTGCTAGTGTGAGGGCCCATGGTGTTACTGTTAGCTGCTAGTGTGAGGGCCCTCAGTGTTAGCTGCTAGTGTGAGGGCCCATGGTGTTACTGTTAGCTGCTAGTGTGAGGGCCCATGGTGTTACTGTTAGCTGCTAGTGTGAGGGCCCATGGTGTTACTGTTAGCTGCTAGTGTGAGGGCCCATGGTGTTACTGTTAGCTGCTAGTGTGAGGGCCCTCAGTGTTAGCTGCTAGTGTGAGGGCCCTCAGTGTTAGCTGCTAGTGTGAGGGCCCATGGTGTTACTGTTAGCTGCTAGTGTGAGGGCCCATGGTGTTACTGTTAGCTGCTAGTGTGAGGGCCCATGGTGTTACTGTTAGCTGCTAGTGTGAGGGCCCATGGTGTTACTGTTAGCTGCTAGTGTGAGGGCCCATAGTGTTACTGTTAGCTGCTAGTGTGAGGGCCCATGGTGTTACTGTTAGCTGCTAGTGTGAGGGCCCATGGTGTTACTGTTAGCTGCTAGTGTGAGGGCCCATGGTGTTACTGTTAGCTGCTAGTGTGAGGGCCCATGGTGTTACTGTTAGCTGCTAGTGTGAGGGCCCATGGTGTTACTGTTAGCTGCTAGTGTGAGGGCCCATGGTGTTACTGTTAGCTGCTAGTGTGAGGGCCCATGGTGTTACTGTTAGCTGCTAGTGTGAGGGCCCATGGTGTTACTGTTAGCTGCTAGTGTGAGGGCCCTCAGTGTTAGCTGCTAGTGTGAGGGCCCTCAGTGTTAGCTGCTAGTGTGAGGGCCCATGGTGTTACTGTTAGCTGCTAGTGTGAGGGCCCATGGTGTTACTGTTAGCTGCTAGTGTGAGGGCCCATAGTGTTACTGTTAGCTGCTAGTGTGAGGGCCCATGGTGTTACTGTTAGCTGCTAGTGTGAGGGCCCATGGTGTTACTGTTAGCTGCTAGTGTGAGGGCCGTCAGTGTTAGCTGCTAATACAAAAGCCAATTCTCTTAGCGTTAGCTGGTAATGTAATCTAATTACGAATTAAATGCTCCAGGTATCATTCAAAAATGTTTCTAGACAGGGATGGGGTTTACAGTCTAAGAGGTCAACTACATTAGAAAAAAATGTGTCCATACCACACAGAGTAGGTGTGTTTATCATTTCATGGTGTGGTTTACTCTAATGGATGGACTGAGGAGATAAAACATAGCACAAATGTAAATAAATTTACAAAACAATACAAAAAAAGAAATGGTTGGGAAAAATATGCTGGAGGAGAAATTATTGTGATTGTAAATATTTATTGGCTCAAATCAACCACTGGGTGGAAATGAGGTCTGTATTGATCCAGTTATACAGGAGATTGGGTTCACGAAGTGTCTTGGTAGCATTTGGTTTTATCAGAATTGTAAACAAAAAAATGTCAAACTGAAACTGTAGTTTATTATGTACGGTAATTGTTTTAAAGGGTAGGAAAGCAATATTTCTTTAATTCTACTTGCTCCTTTTCAGACACTTTGTTTTGTCCTTCTTGTTTTATTCTTGTCAAGTGTCTCATCCAAGGGTACTTCTGCCTTCTGTCCTGCAGGTGGCAATGGTGCCCGAGGCCCCGCATCCTTTCCCGACTGTGGACGTGCCCGATCATGCCCACTACACCATCGGCTCTGTCATCCTCGCCATCGGCATCACCGGCATAGTGGGAAACTTCCTGGTCATATACGCCTTTAGCAGGTATGATGACACAAAATCAGCTTCCACAGAAAGAATAAAACAGGAGGATGCCGTTTATTTTTAACTATTAGTCAGAGTTTAGACGCTAATGTTCACAAAACCAGCCTGAAGGTGTATTTTAGGTTAAACATGAATGTTTAGAAATAATTTATGAGTCCAAACATTTCTCCTTTGTTTTATTGTAATTTACTCAGGCACAGTAACGGGCACATTTCTGATATGGGGAGTCCATTCTCTGAGGTGCCCAGATGTCCCTAAACACCAATAATATTAACCTGATTATTGTGAAGACATTCTTCACTTACTTTGGGTCTTTTTGTGTTTATCTAAAAGTATAATATTATCTTTTCTTTTTGTTTAATTTTTTTTTTCATTTCTGCTTTAGGTGGTAAATTGTTTGCACATCTTCCTGACTGTCACAATGAAACCGGAAAAAACAAGAAATCCTGCTTTTACATTTGGGGCGGCAGTGGCTCAGGCGGTAGAGCAGGTCGTCCAATGATCGGAAGGTCGGCGGTTCGATTCCCGCTCCCGCAGTCATCTGTCGTTGTGTCCTTGGGCAAGACACTTAACCCTCCTTGCCTCCAGTGTTGGCATCGCTGGTGTATGAATGTGTGGATGAATGTTCGGTGATGGTCGGAGAGGCCGTAGGCGCAGACTGGCAGCCACATTTCCGTCAGCTTGCCCCAGGGCAGCTGTGGCTACGCCCCAGGTATGAGTGAGGAGTGGATGAATAATGGATTCACACAATGTAAAGCGCTTTGGGTGCCTTGAAAAGCGCTATATAAATCTAATCTATTATTATTATTACATTTATTCAAATGTTTTCTCCAATAAGGAAAACAAACAGCATTTAAGAAAAAGAGAATTTTGATTTATATTAATCATAATAATTAATGTGTAAAACATGCTGAAGCTTTGATGAACTGTGAGTATGATGTTCTTAATTAAAATCCTCATTGTGAGTATTTATGTATGTAGTAGTGCTGGGCAACGATTACATGTTTTAATTGTGATTAATCACATTTTTAGGTGCATGGTTCGATAAGAAACTCAATATTAGTGTATCGTGTATTTTTATATGCTCCCTGTTAGAAAATAAAGTTGCCACCAAAGAAAACAAACAACTTCCCACACATCTAATATCTGGTTGGATGTCCTTTATTTCTGATTCCAGCAGCTTCTCTGCGGCATCGCCTCGATCCGGTGTTACGATTAATTTTTCTCCAAGATCTTGTATTGATGTATTGTATCCAACCACTGTACAAAGCCTCTCCAGCACATCTCAAAGATCCTCCATGGGGTTTAGGTCTGGACTGTGGTGGCCGATCCATGTGTGGAAACGATGTCTCCTGTTCCCTGAACCACTCTTTCACAATCTGAGCCCCATGAATCCTGGCTGTTTTGACCCACTATAGGGGTATGAGAGGGTGTAACAAATAAGAGTACTGTGGACAGATGTTAATAAAAGGAAGCTGTTAAACTTGATTGCTATAAGTGGAAATGGGGAATTAACAAATGGTGGTAACAGAAAAATGTTGGGGTGAATGGAGCTGCCCAAATCAAAAACACAATATAACCACTATGGGTATCTCAAAGTCAGCCAGTTGAAAACCAAAACCCAGGAATAATCAAATGAGTGAATGAAAACTGGCCTAGTAAGCTAAGATAACAAAAGGTGAAGCAGCTCCAATAGCTATGCTTATGTAAAAACTCTATATACATTTACAACTATAAACCAAACTAGCCCAACACACTCTAACGTTAACAGTTGTAAACTAACTAAACAGTTAAACTTCCACAAAACAACTTAAAGAGAAGCCAAAATAGTTTTTAGTTATTATCAAAACCAGAAAAGGAACAAGACTATCAGTCAATAAACCAAATGAAAAACTACACCAACCAGCTCTACCGCTCTTCCTAATCTGTCTAACCAAAATATTCTATTCTATTCTATTCTATTCTATTCTATTCTATTCTATTCTATTCTACAGTCATTTAGCAGACGCTTTTATCCAAAGTGACTTACATTTGAGAGTAAGAACAACACAAGCATGAATTCAAACAAGATGGGACGTCATAATTAAGTGGTAGTCAGACCGCTTTGAGTCCAGTTGGACCAGGTGCTGCCATAAAGTGCTAGAGGCAGTGCATATAAATTTTTTTTTTTTTCAAGTTTTTTGTATGTCATTTTGTTTAAATACAACATCACGATTTCATCAAACAATGTCAACTTGGGCATAAGTGCAGCAGCTTATTCAGTACTTGGTTGAGCCACAGAGCTGGACAAATCTTTCTCACTCATTACACTACAGTGCAGTTCATATTTAAGCTACCCATGTAATATCTTTTCAGGTACAGAGGCTATTTTGTACAAGTTAGTAAACATATGAGTACAACTACATGATAACATGGCATGAAGTCGCTTACCCTGTGGCGCCTCTGTCTTTGTCTTTGCCGCACAACGGCGTATCTCTCGTTCCACCGCAAGACTCGAGCCAGAAGTTTTCTTCTCTTTCCGGCAGTGTTTCTTTTTGCCGCCCACAATCTTCTCTCGTACAGTGCGGCTTGTGATGTTTGTACAAAGAACCACAAGCTAAGCAGAACAAAAACAAGTTGCTGAATGGCCTCCATTGTTGTTTGTTCAGTAGCGTCTCGTTTGCTGTTGTTGAGCTAGAATGACTCCACACTAGGAATTTGGTCTAAACACCGCCACCCAGTGGCAGTCCAACTTGAAGTGGAAACGCTCACCAGAACTGGCTGGACCATTCAATAATGCACCGGACCGGACCGGGCCGAACTGAACCGCTCAGTGGAAACGAGGCGATGTCACTACCGACATCAGACGGAATCTGGTCCCCAAGTAAGCGTGCAAATGTGGTGTCAGAGAGATCAATATCTGTATTCCTGCGGGCTTGTGTGCGGGTTACAGCGCAAGCTGGATACAGGTTTACATTTATTTCCGACTGATCTGAGGAGACAGTGGTTGTAGGAACGTCTAATATTTCCAGGTTAGGAACCACACGTTCACCAGCTACATCATTCCCCATCAACAACGCTATCCCTTTTATGGGTAACTGGGCACACAGCTACAGGGAAAACTCCATTTACTAGTTCTGACTTAATATGCACACGATATACTGGTCTGGGCACATACCCCATCTCAATATTTCTGATTACCAGGTTATATCCACATGAAGAGGTTTTGGAGAAAGTCAATGCATCAGCTGATATTAGCGTCTGAGAGCCTGCCGTGTCTCTCAGCATATGGACTGGAACTTCTTCTCCTGCATTCCCTGTTGAAAAAACAGAGCCTTTAAACACGAATGGTGCAAAAACAAATCAAGTTTGTTTGCCTTATCTGGTTCCTCGGCTCTGCAGTGGGTCTGTGCCGAACTAATCCCACACTTTTTGGTGTGGGTTGTTTAGATTTTTTCATTTTAAAGCAAAGCAGTCAGCAATGAGGTGACCAAGTTTGTGGCAATAGAAACATTCCCGCACCTCTGGACTCTTCACGTATGACATTTTAGTCATGGGACAAGTTTCCTCAGTGTTTTTCTGATCAACAGGGCAAGGGTGGAACTTCTCCACACTGGCGGGCAGTGACATTTTGTGCTTTAGCACATACTAATCCGCTAGTAGAGCGGCAGAAGAAAGGGATATCACTTTTTGTTCATTTAAATATAAAACAACGCTTTCTGACAGACTGAAAGGCAATTCTTAAACTCCTCATGTAGCAAAGTTTCTCCCAGTGATTACACATCAGTAGCCTTAGAAGCAGTACACCATTTATCGAGATACTTTTTTCCGGCGCAAACTCAATGCAAGTCTGATCAGCAGTTTTCCTCTGCTGTCTAAATTTTTGTCTGTACGCCTCAGGCACAAGTTCATAGGCCTGAAGAACTGTGGCTTTAAGCATGTCATAGTGTAAGCTGTCCTTTAATGGAAACGCTGCAACAACTTCCTGCGCCTTTCCAGTCAATTTACATTGCAGCAACAATGGCCACACATCTCGTGGCCAACGTAATGCGCCAGCAATGCGCTCAAAGGCAGCAAGGTACGAGTCAACCTCTGTATCCCTGAAAGCATGCACCAAGGAGATACACTTGCTCACGTCAAATGCGGCAGAAACAGAAGGAGCCGCTGCTGCAGTGGTAGCCAAAGTGGGCGGTGCCTGGGTTTGAGCCTCCAGCTCCAGCCTTTGGAGCCTGACAGCTTTGTCAGCTTCTATTTCCAACCTCCTCAAGTCAAACTCCATCTGTGCTTGGCGAGCTTGGGCCTTCTCACGGGCCTCCAGCTCCAGTCGTGCAAAACCCAATTTCAGCCGAGCCCCACCACGGCCTGAGGAAGGTGGATCATACCGAGGAAGAGTAACTGGTGTCCTCACCTGTTTTTCAACCCCTGATCCCTTCTCAGCCGTTGCTGTGCTGGGAGTCTGAGGAAGAGGGTTCACCCCCTCGTCGGTTGGGTCGCCCCTAGCCAGAGCGCCCTCACACACAGCTGCGGCTTCTGCAGACACCTTCAACAACCCCACAAGCTTCCAACTGCTCCACCATTAGAGCCTTAACCTGGCTCTTGGTGGCCTATTTTGGGACCATTAGAGAAAAATGAGCCACAAGATGCATAAGATCAGCTTTGCGGCAACAGTCAAGAGCTTCACTGGAAGGAGCTGTAAGGGACCGTTCCAGGTCAAAGGACGTAGCCATCTCGATCTCCAATCAGAACAATAAAGTCCACTGCTTCACACCAACAGTGCTAAATATACTACAGGAAAAAAGGACTCCCGGACGAGCCCCCATAACACTGGATCTGTGCCATCAGGGAAGATGGAATAACCTTCTCATTCAGTATATTGAGGTATCAGCTGGCCTCATTCTTTTGACACATAATGTTGCTGAACCTAGACCTGAACCTGGACCTGAACCTAGACCTGACCAACTGCAGCAACCCCAGATCACAGACTGCCCCCACAGGCTTGTACAGTCGCACTAGGCATGATGGCTGCATCCCTTCATCTACCTCTCTTCTTACCCTGATGCTCCGTTGCTCTTGAACAGGGTAAATCTGGACTCACCAGACCACATGACCTTCTTCCATGGCTCTAGAGTCCAGTCTTTATGTTCCCTAGAAATCTGAAGCCTTTTTCTGGACTGAAGTTGTGGCCACGTCGTTATAAGTAATCCTAAATTAAAAGTACATGAAATTAAATCAAAATCATCCACATTATGGTATAATACTATAACATCTGACACATAATCTACACAGGGTCACAGATTATTCTATTTTATATCCTATGTTCTATTGATGTCACCAAACAGGTTCCGTATGATTCAGCAGTGTTGTCAAGTTTCTGCTTCTCATGAACTAGTTCAAAGTTCAGTTCAGTTCAGTTTTTTTAGGTTCGAAGTGAGAATGAACTTGAGAAAGAAAAGAAATGAATGTGTTGTGTCATCCTCCCAGCGTCCAAAGACAGGCAGGTCAGGTTATCTGGATGGATGGATGATTGTTTTGCAATGAAATAAATTATACTAGAGCTTAAATTCTGTCACATGAAATAGATCTTCATGTGGAACATGTGTGTGGACAGAGGACATAGAAACCTTTTTCAGTGCAACAAGGCCATTTGTTGTCCAACAGCTGTTTGTAGCTTACCTCTTCCCATAATATTAAACAAGAAAAAAATGCTGCAAAGTGTACAAATATTATGAACAGATATCTTCTCCCACTGGACAGATGCTTCTACTCCATGTGTCTTCTCAGAAGTTGATGTTATGACTTATTTTTTAAGAGAAGGTGAACAAATGTTAGATTTAATTTTCAGACAGTAGTAATATTCCCGTAAATAATCATACGTCTGCTGTGCTGCGTCTGCAGCTTCTCTACACCGGCGTAGCTTTGCTGGTTTGTTATGCTAGAGCGCAATGCATCGTGGGTAATGTAGTGTGACATTGGTGTGGTGCGTGGGGAAACACTGGTTGACTGTTTTAGGATCTCACATCATCTGAGTTAGTTCTTTATTTGCAAATATGTTTTGTTCAGTTCAAGGTTTGCAGAAACAAAAAACTTGTTCTTTTGAAGTCGTTTGTGAACAAAACTGAATCAGAATCTGACCTCAGACTCAGATTCTGATCTGAAGAGGAAAATGAAACTTATTATAAATAAGATTATTCTTGGCTGCAACATTTTCTTAATGTGGAAATAATGTTTATCTGTCCCTGAGATGTTATTTTGCTTTTTAAAAAGTGGGCGTGAACGACCAAAGAACCAGGGGAGGGGAGTAAACATGTTCATCTGTGGAAAGTCTGCAGAAACACAATAATCCATGAACCCGTGAGATGTTTGGGTTTAATCACACCCTCCTGTCATTATCGAGCGTTTTTACCCCCATCTCTGTACAGAAAACATCTTTATCTGACAAAAAGAACAGAGCGATTTCTGAAGAAGCTTCTCCTCTTAAGAACCATTCAACCGGCTTATCGATCGGCCCATTTCTGGGATGAGTATTGATCTGCTTCCCTCGACAATCAGGGCAGGTTTATGACGGCTGTTCCATTCACCAGACCTCATTTAGCCGCTAAAGCAGCTCTGAGTGGTTTTTACATGTGAAGCTGAAACAGGCTGCATGACTCTTCAGACCGAGAAGCTGCATTGATCCGTTCACACCTGGTTGATTTGGTACGGCACAGACAGAAACACTGGAAACTCCTCATCTAGAAACACAGCATGTTCTTTATGCTGACATCATAATTAAAAAAACCTTAAAATATTCAGGAAGTCCCTGAACATTCATGTACAGTGATGATATTATATTATGGAGGTTCCAGAGAGGCGGAAAAGCTCTTTCCTGCTGATTGTAGGTAAAGAAAAGAAAAAAAAAAAAAAAACAGAAAAAGATAAAAGAAAATCCAAAAATGAACTAAATCTGGAAAAACAGGCGGAGGAAATCCATGAAAGAATCCAAAGACTGACAGGTGAAGGAAGAGAGGCAGCATGGAAGGATGAATCAAGGAAGGAGGGATGGAGGAACGAGTGAGGGTGGAAGGATGAGGCGGAGATTAACTTAGTTGTGAAAATGTTTTTTTCTAATCACAATTTCATTTACTTGGAGAAAAATAAAAGGATGAGGAATCTCATGTTGATGTGTTACCATGGCAGCAAACAAAATTACATTCTCTAAAGTCCTGTTAGCACAAAGATAGAAGGTATTTCCTTTCCATCCATAAGCCGGTCAAAAGACGGTGTGGAAACATCCTGGTTGTTGCTTCAATCTCTCTCTCTCTCTATCTATCTATCTATCTATATATATATATACATATATATATATATATATATATATATATATATATATATATATATAGAGAGAGAGAGAGAGAGAGAGAGAGAGAGAGAGAGAGAGAGAGAGAGAGAGAGAGATGTGTATATATATATATATATATATATATATATATATTTACATTTCCTTATTTATTTTCAGGTATTGTCACTCTGACGCGCTGTCAGGTCAAGTTGTGCGTGCATGTGTGTGAGTAGGGATGTTTGGGATGGGATGGCCGTGGTAACCAAGGAAATGGGGCTGTGAACACTAGTTCTGAAAAAATCTTCCTGATCTGCAAACAGAGGTTATTGCCTTGTTGTTAACTGCTGAGAATGAATAAGGAGGGTTTTATTAAGGAAGCAGGACAAGCCACAAATCAGCAACTACACTTATGAAAACCAGCCCAGAAACCTGCACCCATGACCGACGATATTTCCAAGCGACTTTACAAAAAACAAGCCCAAAGTCACTTGAAACAAGTGGACTTGGCAACACTGATGCTGAGTTCATGACCCAACAGCCTCATGGAGACCACCATGCTGGAGGCAAACTTGGTTGGTGGGGGTGTGGAGGGGTGTCCACAGAGAGAATAAATATGAAAAAAAAAACTTTTGTTGGTGTGCTGCAGGAGTCGCAGTCTGAGGACGCCGGCCAATATGTTCATCATTAACCTTGCCATCACCGACCTGCTGATGTGCATCACCCAGGCACCCATCTTCTTCACCACCAGCATGCACAAGAGGTGGATCTTTGGAGAGAAAGGTACAACAGCACACAGTTGGGGGGGTTCAGAATATGAACTAACGCTAAATCAGTAATTACTCATAGATATGTGAAAATCAGTTATATTACTAATTATCTCTCCATCTGCCTTTAAAACAAGAAGAAACAACATGATGAAAAACAGCACAGATCCAAACTGAAAGTTCTCTTCATACCTCCACCGAGGCTGGAGGGAAATCTCCTGGATCCACATCTGTCTGTGGATTGACAGGAAAGATAATTTCTTCCAAGTTGGGTCATTACCCACCTCTGCTGAAATGTCAAGCTGATCTACCTATAACTTAGAAATCCAGCTAGCAATCACACAAAGAAACAAACAAACAACAGCTCTTCTGTACAGGAAATGAAGGATGACCTTCAGCTGGTCTGGTTGGCCCCGCCCCAACCCACTGATAAAAGTTTGTTCTGATCCGAAACCAGTTTACCTGTCAGAGTGGGCTTTAAAGCGACTGAAACACAGCAAACTGGTCCCAGATCAGTCAAACAGGGTTTGAAGCTGTCACTGATTTAACCAGTTCATTTATTCAGATCAAAGGATTAAATCTGAAGTTTAACATGGATGGATGGATGGATGGATGGATGGATGGGTGGATGGGTATGGATGGATGGATGGATGGATGGATGATGGATGGATGGATGGATGGATGGATGGATGGATGCATGGATAGATGGATGGATGGATGGATGGATGGATGATGGATGGATGGATGGATGGATGGATGGATGGATGGATGGATGGATGGACGATGGATGGATGATGGATGGATGGATGGATGGATGGATGGATGGATGGATGGATGGATGATGGATGGATGGATGGATGGATGGATGATGGATGGATGGATGGATGGATGGATGATGGATGGATGGATGGATGGATGATGGATGGATGGATGGATGGACGATGGATGGATGATGGATGGATGGATGGATGGATGGATGAATGGATGGATGGATGATGGATGGATGGATGGATGGATGGATGATGGATGGATGGATGGATGGATGGATGGATGATGGATGGATGGATGATGGATGGATGGATGGATGGATGGATGGATGGATGGATGATGGATGGATGGATGAATTGTTGATGATGGACAGAGTCAGACTGTAGTCTTCTTCTCTGCAGGTTGCGAGCTCTACGCTTTCTGTGGCGCTCTCTTCGGGATCTGCTCCATGATCACGCTGACAGTGATTGCCATCGACCGTTACTTCGTCATCACGCGACCTCTGACCTCCATCGGGGTGTTGTCAAAGAAACGGGCCCTCCTCATCCTCGTGGCAGCCTGGGCCTACTCCCTGGCCTGGAGCCTGCCGCCGTTCTTCGGCTGGAGTAAGAAGACACACTCGCACATACACAGAGGAGGTACAGGAGATAAAAAAGCTTGATTTCTCATAACTACTCCTTTATTTTCCCGAAACCTGGCCTGTTAGAATATCTTGAGAAAACAACTTAAATCACATGTTTCTGATGAGAGGAGGATCCAAAACTGAACTGAAAAGATGAGATATGCACACAGAACAATGTGCTTACAAACTATGACAACTTAAATTGACCCTTAAGGTTCACTGTTCCTAGAAGTACTCCTAGCACTGTTCGTAGTACTGTTCCTTATACGGTTCCCTAAGACTGTTCTTAGTACTGTTCCTAGTGCTGCTCCCTTGAACTGTTCCTAGTACTGTTCCTAGTGCTGTTCCCTTGGACTGTTACTAGTACTGTTCCCTTGGACTGTTACTAGTACTGTTCCCTTGGACTGTTACTAGTACTGTTCCTTGTACTGTTCCGTATGTCTTTCCTTTGAATGTTTCTAGTACAGTTCCTAGTGCTGTTCCCCAGGACTGTTCCTAGTACTGTTCCCTTAGACTGGCACTAGCACTGTTCCTTATATTGCTCCTAGGACTATTCCTAGTAATGTTTTATAGATCTGTTGCTAGTACTGCTCGTAGGACTGTTTTAGTAGTTTCTAGGACTACTCCTAGTACTGTGTTGTAGGTCTGTTCCTAGGACTTTGCCTAGGACTGTTCCCTTGTACTCTTCCTTGGACTACTACTAGTTCTGCTCCCTAGGACTGTTTATAGTACTTATCCTTGGACTGTTCCCTAAGACTTTTCTAGTACTGGATGGAGATCTCTGTCAGTGTTCCTGGGAACAGTAGAAGTCTCCCAGTTTGGAGGTCACATCTCTGAGTGCTCTGATTACCACTGAACCCACTATTAGCTTTACCACCTTTTCAGTTTCCTCCTTCAATTCTTTTTTTTCATTATCCTTCTTCATGTTGCTGTAATTTGGGATCTCTACATATATGGCCTTATTTATGCTCTGTGTTAAACACAGACAGACAGTCTTTCGTCTGACATATCAAACAAAGTAGTACCACCAGAAACCACGGTGGCAGTGTTGCACAGTATAGCTGGAACATAGTAGAAGATGAAGAAAACTGCACTATATGTAATGGCCTCACAGACCACTGCCATCTACTGCAGTGCCTCTTTTTATGTCTCTTTCTGGGGATGTAGATCCTCATAATCTCCTCCTCTGTCGCCATGTTTTCTATTCTCTGAAATTAACATCAGAGCTCAGATGTGAACTCTGAACTCCGCACTGCCCTCTAGTGGACATATTTTCTAACAATCATGTCAATGTCAAAGATGCATGGGAAGTGTGGGGGCAAAGGGAGCAGAAATAAGCTCTGAGACTTCCAGTCTGAGATGTTCCCGAGTACTACCTCAGCCACCTGTTGATGGTGAGCCATGTATCTCTATCCTGCTTGCATCTTACAACCTGGAAGGTTGAGCTTTATACAAATGTGGTTCAGTTCCCTGTCAGGGCATCTGAATATGTGCAAGAGACAACGGAATGGAGCCATACTGGCTCAGAAGTTGCCTAGATCAACCAGCAGGTTACTGGAACAAGACATGGAGGGCAGAAAGTATATGGAGAATACAAAGATAAGTATCTGTTGCAGCTCAAAGGAAACACCACAAAGCTGCTGCAATTAAAAGTAAGTTTAATAGAATACCCACATTCAGAATCAAACAAAAATACTGCAGCTAGGAGTACCCTTCAAGAATAATAGAAGAAGGAGGATTCTGATGTTTCCCGATATAAAGCAGGGAACCTAAACAGGACCGGGAGCAGGGAACTCCAACTTGACGGAAGAGGTTTCCACAGCAGAGGGGTCTCCTCTGCCTCTCTTGGGGGTCCTCATTAGATCAGGGCTGGAGGAAAGTTTTCAAATCTTCGTGGCTGACTTCCTTCATGTTTAAAGTGGAACAGAGATAATTGCAGTCAAGGAATTGGCTGTTCACCAACGTGACCTGAACACACCATAATAATGAGACTTCCTGTTCCAGAAACTGCACACTCTTTATATTGTTCTGTCTTCTCCTCCGTCCCGCTGTCTTTATCTCTGCTGGACTCTAATCTGCTCTGATTCTTATCAAACTTATTGTTCATTTTACCCTCAAAATTCTGTTTGTCATCAGCTAAATTCAGGTTGGCTTCCTGTCTTCACGTGTTCAGCTGACTGATTCACTTTTCTCAGCGGAAATGATAAAGTATGGAATCAGAGAACCTCTGGGAAATCTCACCCAGTCTCTAGTGAAAGTGTTAAAGGTGCATGAATCTCCTCTGCAGCCTGTTTTATCTGCTTGTGGCGAGGTTTTATTATTCTGAAAGACCACATTTTGAAGCTTCTGGCTTCTTGTGTGTTATGTGTGTTGATGAGAGGTTCTGTGGTTTTAATTCGGTTCAGTTCTATACAGCTTTGTTTCAGTGTAGCCAAGTCACTGCAGTCATCTCAACAAACAGTCCCTCCAGTTAATTGAACTTCAGCTATAATCCAGTTAAA
Source organism: Melanotaenia boesemani (assembly GCF_017639745.1). Taxonomy (NCBI): domain Eukaryota; kingdom Metazoa; phylum Chordata; class Actinopteri; order Atheriniformes; family Melanotaeniidae; genus Melanotaenia; species Melanotaenia boesemani. The sequence continues at coordinate 32,495,724 of NC_055697.1, forward strand.
ACAAATCTCCTCACCTCCAGACAATCCACTGATCAGCTGTTGGTTTGAATGTTTTTAAATGTGTGATGATGTGCATGCACACTCCAGATCAGACCACAGCCTCAGATCTGAGCCCCTCTCTCTTTTCGTATGTGCTAATGTCTCTCGCCCATCAGGTGCTTATGTACCGGAGGGCCTGCTGACTTCCTGTACGTGGGACTACATGACCTTTACCCCTTCGGTGCGAGCGTACACCATGCTGCTCTTCATTTTCGTCTTCTTCCTGCCGCTCTTCATCATCATTTACTGCTACGTCTTCATCTTCCGCGCCATCCGGACCACCAACCAGTCAGTTCTATTTCTCTCATCCAGTTTTATAAACACACACGGGGGCTTGATGTTGTTTCCATGGTAACAGAGTCAGACTCATCTATCAAATAGGATCACTTGAACTAATTTATTTTTGGATTATTTACTCCTATAAATGTTAGTTTTTCTCGGCGTCACTATTGCCATCTTTGTTTGCAGTTACCATGGTAACAGGTTTTATTGTCTAATATGTGTGTGTGTGTGTTTTCAGGGCGGTGGGGAAGATTAACGGCAGCACCCGGGACACAGTGAAGAGTTTCCATCGGCTGCAGAACGAGTGGAGGATGGCAAAAATCGCTCTGATCGTCATCCTCCTCTACGTCATCTCCTGGTCGCCATACTCCACCGTCGCCCTCACCGCCTTCGCTGGGTAAAACTCTACAACCGGCAGCTCACCAGCGGCTTCATGGCAGCTTTTAAGTTCATTTTTCAGACAAGCAGCTGATGTCATAGCTGCAGTTGTGGTTGTATCCACTAGATGCTCTAGAAAGTGTGGTGGCAAATTTTAACCTGAAGGTGATTGACTGGTTTTAATTGTGGGGACATGACCCTGCCAATGTCAAGCAAATCCTAACTTCTCCCTCCCAACAGCTGAAAGTGGGGATGTTCGGATCGATACCAAAAGATCGATACTACTGATACCAGCTTTTTATGCTCTAGAATCTATTGTCATGTTAGAATATCGATATTTTACTGAAATGGGGTAAAAATGCAGTTTTATACAGAACTGGAATACAGTAGAAATAACTATAATATCAGGATCTTCTCTAAATCATACCCAGCTGGCAGGCACTACTTTTTATTCCACCCACCAAAGTCATAAGTGAAATGGCCCAGCGTAGGGACACTGCAGTGCACCTCCCGCTCACTCAGGCCGTAGCATCACATGTGGAGCTGAACAGCAACAGTGTGATGTATGATGTGTGTGGGAAGACATAGTTTTTTAGCTGTAAACAACATAGTATATCTTAATTGCAATGAAAACCAAATATACTGTCGATGAGATTAGTCATTTTTTCTTGTCTTTAAAAACAGGATTTTGTGGGTATAAAATGGATCATAGCGCCAGGTTTTGTTTTTCCTGATGTAGAGCCATACTGGTGCATCTCTACGTCACGAGAAAATTTTAAAACCTCACAGCCCCTCCCTCCTGATGCAGGTAGGCGGTCCTCGCCATGCAGACATAGAAAATCACGCCCACCAATGCATATGAAGGGGTGTGAACTTATCTGGTGTAGATTTGCTAGTTTCAGACTTCTATTCTTTCACAGAGTTTCTGATGAAATCTTCCTGCGATGGGACGGATTTGTGCTTCTGAGGGTGTAAAAGTAAAACCGGACTTTATTCTTTACCTGCTGATCCTCATCTGACAACAGACAGCAGCTCAAATCGTAGCAGCAGCAACTTCCAGCAGCTCTTCCTGCAGCAGCTCTTCCTGCAGCGAGTCTCCACAGCTTTCCAGAGCTGCTGGAGCTGCTGACAGGCAGCTAACAGCGCTAACGGCTCAGACTGATGCATTCAGGACCACCTCATTCTTGAGTAGCTTAAGAGATTCTGGAGGGGTTTTTCACCTCAAAGACGCTCTGTGGCGGAGCTGATTTGTGAATCTCGCTTTTGCCATATATATGAGAATAGCCACAGTTGCCTCCACCTGCTGAGAAGGCTGAGGTCCTGCTGTGTGCATGGAGCTTTCTACCGGACATTTTATGACACCGTTTTGGCCTCTGCAGCCTTCTACACCAGAGTGCCCAAGTCCGATCCTCGAGATCAACCATCCTGCAACTTTTAGATGCAACCCTTCTCCAACACACCTGAATCCAATGACTGGCTCATTACCAGGCCTCTGCAGAGCTGAATGACACGCAGATGACATTTGATTTAGGTGTGTTGGAAAAGGGTTGCATATAAAAGTTGCAGGATGGTAGATCTCGAGGACTGGACTTGGGCACCCCTGTTCTACACCATTGTGTGCTGGGGAGGGAGCAGCACAGAGACAGGAAGAAACTGGTTAAAAGAGCTGGATCTGTCCTGGGCTGCTCACAGGACTTCATCAAGGAGGTGGCAGACAGATGGATGTTGTCTAAGCTAACGTCCATCATGGACACCTCCACCCACCCGATGCATTCTGCTGTAGCGGCTCTGAGCAGCTTCTTCTGGCCAAGGTTGCTAACCCCAGTGCAGGAAGGAGCTACCGCAGGTCATTCCTACCTACAGCCATCAGACGGTATAACAGCTCCACATAACACCCAATCTACAGCGCAGTCATAATTGTTGCCCCATGGTTGTTGACGGCGGTGTTGTGGTCGGCCGCAGGTCTTATTACCAGAAAACATCTGACGTGTTGTGTTGTTAAGGTGGAGTTATAAAGAATAACATTGGGTTTGAAGGCTCAGTCATTTATTAGAACTCATCTTCAGCCTGAAGGCCTAATCCTGAGCTGGTTCTGGTTCTCCCTGTGTTTTCTGCTGCAGGTACGCCGACATGTTGACTCCCTACATGAACTCTGTCCCGGCCGTCATCGCCAAGGCCTCGGCCATCCACAACCCCATCATCTACGCCATCACACACCCAAAGTACAGGTAAAACTCCACCCAGACTGCTATAAACGCTTCACGATCTTCTATGTGGTAAAAGAAAAAGTAGTTTTAATGCCTTGTGATCAAATGTTTCCATTTTTATTTGAACCTTTGTCATATTTTCCATCCAACAAGCAGGATGGCTGCAGCCAGCAGCATCTGTTGTTTTCATCCTTCTTTCTCCGTTCTTATTGTCAGCAGTGATTTGAAAATAGTTGTTCTGGTTACCTGAAGCCAAGCGGTTGGTAAATGTTCACACACAAAGGGCTGATGCTTGTTGCCATTTTCACTTCTAAAATTCATTAAATGAGTTTTTAGTTGTTTATTGTTAGAGGGACGTCAATCATCTCCACAGTAGCTGCTCCAGTGTGAGCTGAGTGTTGGGAATGAATGAAACAGCCATTAAAATAACAACTCATTACAGGTCATACAACTGCTCATCATTTCAGCTCTGGTTACTTTCACAGTCTCTGGGAATCAATCTGAAATTGTTTTTTAGCAAATTCTGTTCTTTACTGATCAGGTTCCAAACTAGCTCCTAATGGCTGGAGATGAAATAAAAGAAAAAAAAGTAAAAAATTTCCACGTCACGTTCACACCAGCATCTCATCCAACAATTTCAGAGGCTCATCGTGCACTCAGAGGCGGAGACAAACTCTCCATCCAATGACATTTTGGTGATCAACTCCTGTCATCATGCATAGCAAATGTAAATTTATTTGAATGATTTTAAAACTTTAAATACCAGTTCATTTACACTATGCCACCCTTCTTTCCACAAAACATAAATTATTTTCTGTTCTATAAATGCAAAGTGGATGCCAAAGATTAGCAGCAACACAGAGTTTTACTTATTACTTTTTCTGCAATGACAAAAAAATCCCTTTAGTCCTCTTAAAGACCTTTTGGTCCATGGGTCATATCTAGACCTACTGAACATAAAACAGTTGTTTTGGTCATTAATTCCTGTCCTTGTCATGTGTAGGAAATGTAAATTTATTCTATAATTAACCCTTTAAATGGTGCCGCATTTATTTACACAAAAAATAAATTTGTTTTTTTTTTATTTAATGAATGTGAAGTAGATTTTTTTGTGCAGGCTTTATCAGTCCAGGACTTGCCAAAGATTAGCAGCAACCCTTATTTTTACTTATTTTTTCTGCCATTAAAAAAAGATAAAAAAAAAAATATATATTTTCTTCCTGCTGCTCCAGTTCCTACATTTTGAACACTTTCAAATTTCATGCTAAAAACATGCTAGAATGAAAAAGAAGTCCCACAAAAACACGAAAATGAGAGTAATTACCCAGACAGCAGACACAGGCCACTGTTAGGCACTTATGGCTCAGTCATGGCACCGGCAATGTGGGCCGAATATGAGAAGTTGGCCTAGACAATGATCACAGCGGTTTCCTTGTGGACCACATGTGGTGATGGTGTGGCTATGTTTTGGTAGCCTCTTTCACATTAATGACTAAGTTATGGCCATATATGGATCAAGCAAGTCTGCAGATGTGGGCCATATTTGGCCCAAACATGTCTTGTTGTCTGTAATGAAAATAGTCCTGCTGACTTAGAAATCTGATACATATGACATGAATAAGTCAGTCAGTCTGGTCTTCTTCAGCTCTTCCTCCACTCAAGCTTTTTATTGACGTTTGCAGCTCTGGTCTGCACCACAAAGTGTTAAAACTTTCCTGTTTTGTGTTTGGTAGCTACTGAGTTATGCACCAGTTCTCCACTTTTCAACGTGATCGGACCTTTAGTGAAAGCTCTGCTGCCCAAAGCGTCCTAACACCTCAACTGAAATAATCTCCTCTTGATTAACCTGAATGCTAAATGGGCTGGACAGAATTAAACCTTCACTCACACATGACGGTTTATCACCGGATCCCTGACACCGACTGATGAAGAATTAAAAGTAGGAATATTTCACTGCACTGTTGATTTTAACTGTGTTAACCATGAAAGTAAAAAAGACATAAAGAATTAAACAGCTTGCATAAGGTTGCAAATAAAAACATCAGCTCAAGTTTCACACTTCCAAAGAAGAAAAAATCTGGTCCTTTTTCCCTCCATTCTATTCTGTTCTGTTCTATTCTGTTCTGTTCTATTCTACTCCATTCTACAGTCGTTTAGCAGACACTTTTCTCCAAAGCGACTTTCATCTGAGAGTAAGAACAACACAAGCAGAAACCAAGCAGGAGGGTCATCATAACTAAGTGGTAGTCAGACTGCTGGGAGTCCAGGTGGACCCAGGTGCTGTCCACCTGGAGCTAGCCTGAAGCCTGAGCTACAGATGATGTGTAGCTCAGGCTTCCGCTTCTACAGACTGGTTTACATAGAAAAAACAAACAAAAGGACCAGAAATAGTAAGAAATGACTTGGTTTGGAGTTTCAAGAGTTAATGAATCACTACATCTGCGAGGTCCAGTTAACTCTAAAACTTCCTCTGGTGGCCATTTTGACCTCTACGTTTAAACTTCAGTTAATTCCCTTTATAAGTACACAGCTAAAATAATATTAGTTATAATGAAAAGATGTTTCACAAAACAATATTAAGCAACAATTGTAGCCTTGTTTTCACAGAGACTAAATCTAAACTTTAATTTTTGCAGCCTAGTTAGTAAAAATAAACCTGAAGTGATGGAGAACATGATAAAAGAAAGTTAGGCTGTATGAAAGTAAGAATATTTATACCGTACACGATGCTAGTGAGGCTAAAACAACCACAGCCAGCGCAGATGACGTCTCTTCTCCAGCACATAGCTTTTTGCCTCATGGGCTGCAAGTGTTGGAGTTTTTGTTTGTTTTTCTTACCTGGCACCGCCTCCTTTCAGGAGCCTGCTGCACCTTTCCATGTTGTTCCACCTGCCTTGTCTCTTAGTGTTTTGGTCTTTTGTCATATTTTTTTTAGGCCTGTCATGTTTCCTGTTTTATTTTGTAGAGTTGTTTTCTGTGTGCTTTACTTCCTGTTCCCGGGTTCTGGTCACCAACTGTCACACCTGCTTCTAGTCTTATAATCTGCTCTTCTGCATTTATGCTCCATGTTTTCTTTCTTCATTGCTGTTCATTGTGTGTATTAGTCAGCAGTTAGTCCGGTATTTTCCGTAGTCTTTGTTTCCGTAGACTTAATGTTCCAGTTGACATAGATGGGTCTTTCACTGGTTTAGTTCCCAGTGTTTTCTGTTGAAGTAAAACTTCATCCCTCTCTGTGAGTCCTGCATTTGGTTCCTTTCACCTCGTCTCTTGCTTCCAGTCCATGACATGCTGGCTAAACTCTGCTGGACGTTCCCCTGCAGCTGCTGTAGAAAAGCTGCTTGGTCCACTTCTTAAAGATGATGTAGAAATTAATTACTGCAAGGTCCCGTATGCTGTAAAATACAACATCGATCCATCTCTGCACAGTATACATCCACATCCACAGAATGCTGGAAACCCTTGAAAAATCCCATGTGGACAAAAATGACTAAATGTGTCAGAAATGGGTAGAAATGATCATATTTCCTCTGTTCTTTACATACGAAATATTAAAACTAGTTCTAACTTAAATTCATGTAGTTTATGTAAAATCATGTAGCTTCATGATTTTATTAGACAGTTATTGAATGTGCACATTTCAAAAAGTTGTCCGTTCTAGTGTTAATAGTTATGTCTAACTCTAACTGGAGCTCCACTCAGCAGATTCTCTGTACAACACAGAGTCAAACGTCTGAAGACTCACAGGCTCCTCCCTCCTGAAAGTCTGGGTGTGTCTCTGCAGGTTGGCTTTAGCCAAATACATCCCGTGTCTGGGCACCCTGCTCTGCGTCCATCCTCGCGACCTGCGTTCGGCCAGCAGCAGCTTCATGTCCACGCGCCGCTCCACGGTGACCAGCCAGAGTTCCGACATCAGCAGCCAGTACCGGCGGCAGAGCACTGCCAAGTCCCGCCTCTCCTCCGCCTCCGACAGCGAATCGGTGAGCTCCAAAACACTCCTCTTATTATATATGAGAGTTCAGCCAACACGTTTGATGGTGTTTTCCCCCGCAGGGTTTAACTGACACCGAAGCCGATCTGTCCAGTCTGAGCTCTCGACCAGCCAGCCGCCAGGTGTCATGTGACATCAGCAGAGACACCGCCGAGCTGACCGACTTTCCCAAACACTCGTCCAGCTTCAAGTCCAAGATAAAGAACCACGACTCGGGCATCTTTGAGAAGGTAGCTTTTGGTTTCTCGTTGGGAATGTGCAGAGTTGTTTTGCCTTTGGTGTATTTGGAATTCTGTCTCTGAGTCATGTGATTAAAACTCTGGATCAAAGATGCTGCTGGAACACTTCAATCAGATTTCAGCCACACGATCGATGGAATAACAAAGGAGGTGAAGAGCCATGGCGGCGTCCTACAGGAGACTCAGTGGACGTCCATCAAAGTTCTCTGATTGGGGAACATCTTGCTGTCACACTTGTGGTTGTAAAACAAATTATGTTTAAAAAAACTGATTTATGTGATAAATACCAGAGTGAACCCGTAAAACTCCTGGGCCTCCGAGGTCCATCTCGTCTATCTTCATCACTGTGTAACTCTTTGGGGTAAATTGTTTACCCTTTAGGTGATCTACGGAAGTTTTCCAGGCATTAAATAACAAAACTAAATATGTAAAGATACATCTGAGGTCGGTAGCATTTTATTTAGTGTTAAATAACATTTCTTTCTAGTTGCTGGGTGTTCCAGCTGGATGGGCAGTGCTCTATCTGGGTGGGCGGGGCTCCAGCTGGATGGGCAGTGCTCTATCTGGGTGGGCGGGGCTCCAGCTGGGTGGGTGGTGCAGAGGGACACCATCACTGCTTTTAACCAGGTGGACAAGGAGTTGCAGAAATGAGGACAACAATAAAAAACATTGTGTAGGAATAAATAAAGGAAATCCTCCTCTTGTGTGTTTCGTTAGCGTAGCATCACTTCTAGACCTCCAGCCTCCAGTCTGGTCCCGGTCTGCTGGACTGAAGGACCAAAGCTACTTTCCACACTGACTGCTACATGCTGGCAGCAGACTGGCTCCTTATTTAACTGGATGGGTTTTATAACATGAAGTTTTGTTTCACTATGACAGAACATGTTTTAGTGGTTGAGCTTCTTATTAACATCATCTCCCTTTTTCCTGGAAATCCTGGTTTTCCCCCCAGAGTGGCTCTTAGGAGGATTAATATGGAATGTGTCTTTATTCATGTCTACAAACAGCTTTAATATCTAACATGTGGTGTGAAAGGTAATAGTAGATTGTGTACGAATGTTTCACATTTCACATCATTTCCTTGTTTTATTCTGGACCGTTGGTGTCGCCGTTTCCCATTTTTTTAGATTCTGTGCGTACGCCTGGGTCAGAGATTTGTGGAGGTAGGAACATTTTCCCGTCAAGTTTGGTTTTTATAAATCCCAAAAGTTGACTATATTTGGCGTACGCCGGTAAATGAGGCCCGTGGCTGCTCTTCCACAAAGCCCAGCTCTATGCAGCTTATTGTGGTCCTCCGGATACTCCAGCCATGTATATTTTTATAACCATACCCTGATTTGTCCCTGACGTGTTTGGGGAGTTCCTGGTCTTCATGGTGATGCTTGGTTAGCGGTGTCTCTTGTGTAGGTGTTGCAGCAGCAGCCGCTTTTCAGAAAGGTGTGTGTATGCTGATCATGTGGCACGTAGATCACACAGGTGAACTATTTTACAAATCATGTGACTTCTGGAGGTACGTGGTTGCACCAGAGCTCATAACAAAGGGAATAGATACATGTTTTTAATTTTTTTTTTTTACGTAAAATGTTTTTCACTTCAAAACTTCAAGACTATTCTGTGCAATTCCATCAAAAATAAATAAATAAAAAAAAATTAAAGAATAATATTTTAATTAGAGGTTGTAATGTAACAGAGTAGGGGGGAGTGAATTCTGTATTCTCTTCTTTTGATCGAGATCAGTGATGTGAAATTCTGTTGTATTTTCTGTTTTTATTTTTCCTGATCTAATGATGAGTACACTGTCGGATCTTTGCTGCTGATGATGCGTGTGATTAAATCTAATTTGGGAAGCTTAAGCTGCAGGTATTTGTGCAGCATTTGGAGCTTTGCATTAAACTGAATGTGTTTCCTCTAGACATCCTACGATGCCATCTCCATGGGCGGGGTCAGTGAACGCAACAGCATCCCAAATGTGAGTTTTGATTCAGTCACGACTTCATCTGGAACGTAAAACTCCTCCGTTCTCAGGTGGTTGTTTGATCAGCAGCTCTCAGAGGGAGACGTTAGGCCTTCTGTCTTTCTGAACCTTGTTGTCTTTCTTTCTGGTCCTTTCTTGTTCCCGTCCCTGCTGGTTTTCTGTCTCAATGCAGCAGTAACACATCTTTCTGCAGTTGTTTTTGCTTTTTTGTGGAAATTCTTCTTTTTTGTACATCTGTGTTTTTATATTGTGTCTCTGCATACATCATAGTTTTACTTTGTAGTTGCTTTTTTTTTTTATCTGTGGATGCTTTTCATAACTTGATGGATTCCTTGTATTTGTCTTGTGTCTCTGTGGTCACATCATTCCTGCTCTAAGCTACTTTATGCTGCTCTTTGTGTGTGTTTGTGCAGTTTTATGCAAGTTTATAGTTTCTTGCTGGATGTTTTGTGTCCCGTCTTATTGTGCAGCATGTTGTGTCCCTTTCTGTATTTGATGTGATGAGTTCATAATTGTTATTGCTTTATGTTATGTACCTGTTTAGCTTAAGCTTAAGAGGTGAAATGATAGATAGAAGCAAACACATCAGAGAAATGCATCTCACACACACAGTTCAAAGGTCATTGCACTAAGTCAGAACTTCCAGACGGCGCGATGAGCGACTGGAGAGATGCATGTATAAGTCATCCAGTCAGCGTTCAGGTCTGTAGCAGGTAGCGACAGAAATGTGTTGCAGCTGTTCAGACGATCCAGGAGAAGCAGGGACTGCCAGCACACGGATAAAGTCATGGTCAGTTTGGATGGAAGTCGTCCCAGCAGGTTTTCCTTTAGTCTGTGGAACACGGACTTGTAGGATAGTCTCCAGCCCAGTCTTTCAAGCTGGGGCTTTTATCTGGATGCAGAAAGCAAACCAACGACGAAAGCAAACTAAATCTCAAATAAATCTCAAATATTTGCATTTCAAACAGTTTTCTGTCATCAATTTCAGGCTGTGGAATCTTGCTGGGAAGTGATAGTACCTGTATGATCGTGTCCTTCTGGCTTCTTTTATATATTTTCTACAGTCTGAGAGACTGGGGGGCATCTCTCCAGGGTGAGGCCTATCCGCCGGTTCTCTCCACCACAGCGGCTTTACATGAGAAACCACATCACCACACAACTAGGGATCATTTTGGAGGCAACCTGTCATCTCCCCTTATTCCTGAAAATACTTTTTAAAATCACATTTTGTACATAAATCACGAGGTTAATGAAAGTTGTCGTGGTGTCATTCCAGTTTGCTGCAGCAGGGAGCGCTTTCGTCTTTAATCTGGGCTAAATTAGGTCTGAGTTGTTGGGCGGTTTGGTTCGATAAACCCTGATCTCTGTTGCATTTCCATAGCAACTGTACCCTTACCTGGTAGGCGGGGCATCAGCCAGACGGCAATAGATGCGTCAGCTACATAATAGTGTGATGTCATAGCGATGCAATGCCTTCCTTCAATTACAACAAAGAAAGCGACACAGAAACAAAGTGGGAGAATGGTGGACAATAAATCCACCGTATATTTAAACATCTTGTTGCCGAGTCACACAAGAAGTGATAATTCTTTCCACCAATCAGAGGATTGCTGACCCCTTTAGGGTCAGATTGGTAAGATTGGGACCCAAAGGAAGTTTCCAAAACAGTAGAAGGGTTCGGATATTCTGGCACCTCCCAGTTTTTGCCTGTGGAAAGACCAAAAAATGCATCCTGACCTGGACCTGTTGGTGGAAGCGGGGCTTTGGAACTACTGGATTCCCACATTTTTCTGGAACTGTTCCAGTTTTAGACCCAGTTTTTACTGGGTTGGTGAAGCTCTGTCCATCTTTCCATCTGAGAGACTCTGCCTCTCTGAAATGCTCCTTTTATACCCAGTCATGTTACTGACCTGTTACCAGGTAACCTGGTTAGTTGTCAGATGCTCCTCCAGGCGTGTCTGGTTTGTACCAGGTACTTTTCCAGCCTTTTGTTGCTCCTGTTCCAGCTTTTCCAGACGTGTTGCTGCATCAGATTAAGTTAAATTCATTCTGTTTCTATTTTTCCACATTTTGTTTGACATTTTTTTAAATTTGGGGTTGTACCTAATTACGTGGGTTTCAAATAACTTAAAATTTTATTTAAATTAAGATTTCTTATGTTTTGATTATGAATAATAACCCACCATCATTATTTCTGTGCATTAGGCACCAACGTAATTCTCCGATGAACGGAAGTAGTGAAGGCAGCATCTGCTGTAAATACCTATGAACAGTTTTCTGGAAAATTAAGATTGTCCACATTTGGTCTGCCGTTATTTATCAACTCATTTTTAACTCTTGGTTTACATGAAACGAACTTTCTCCCAACAGAACGGAGACTTCGCAGAGGGACACATGATGAGGGGTGCGATTGGTCGGATCCCGAGCATCGTCATCACCTCGGAGTCCAGCCCCTTCCTTCCTGTTGGACAAAAGGGATCACGGACAACCCGGCCCAAGACAGCCAGCAGCAACTCGGGGGCGGGGCCTGGGTAGAGCCACGCCCCCTGCAGGAGCCATGTGACCAGCTCACTTCCTGTCAGATATTTAGTTCTCAGAAACAAACAGCTAACAGAGGAAAGCAGAGGTTCCAGATTTATGGATGTTTTACAACTTTTTTGATTTAATGTTATTTCCAAACAGATTTAGATGGACATGGAGTCGTGTTTCCAAAACCAGATTAGAAGTAAAATAAGTGGTTACTTACAGAGCAACTTAACGCTCTGTGTGGATCAGACAGCTTAGATTACCATAGCCGATCCAGACTTTTATGGGGCTCTCAGCTGAATTTGATTTGTCAGAGTGGCCCAATAATTTGCATTAGTATGTAGTTATGGTGCATCATTCCACAGCCACTCTGGTTTTTCTGCGTTTTAAATAAATGTAAAGTTTTCCTCCCAGGTCCAGGTGGAGGTCCTGTAACCTTTCCATCTGAATCCAGTTAATATGTAGGATTTATTCATTCTGCACACAGCAGAGGAGATTTAGTTGCAATGAGACTTTAATTTGTTGACATTAAAAGATAGAAATGAATATGTGTTCATGTGATTTTACACATTTATAGTGTTGGGAAATTAATTGATGCAGAATAACCAGAGTATTTCTTTGACAGTTGCAAGAAAATCTAGAATGTTGACAACAGAGATGCAGCAGATCCGTCTCCAAAGACAAACGTGTCAAAGTTCATTAATAATGCAGAAACGCCTCATTTAGCTCTGAACACGTCTCGTAACAGAGTAGAGGCCAACCCCTAGAGGTATGAGGAGAAAGAACGATTCTTTTCTCTGGAAAATGTCAAAGATTTAACAGACTTTATCTTCAGTTTGTGTTCAGTTGCTCTTTAAAAACCAAATACATATAAACACACACAGGACCTGCACATCTGCACAGATGTGCAGATGAAACTACTGCCTGTTCAGTCCCTGTGAGATGAACCCAGATGGATCAGCTCAAAGAAAAAAGGGTCAGATTATTTTTTCCCTCATTGGTGAGGTATTTTCTCTTCAGGTTAGTCTGTGAAACAGGTGAGGCTTCCTGCGACGTCCTGTGTTGGGATGGACTCTTCTCTCAGCGTATTTAGTGACTAGTCTATAAACCCTGTGGTTTTCTGTGTGTGGTCTTGGTTTTCCTGCTTTTGATGTGTTTCTCCGTCTTTTCCAGCTCTGTCGTCCTCACGATGTTGTGGCGAGTTTTGTGGTTTTAAAAGCAAAGATGAAACCACAGTGAGAATTTTCTGTTTGAAAGCCAACGGCCTCCAGATGACTGTCAGTTAAATCCTTTTCCCAGACAGAGCTTTGAGTTACCGACATGTTGAGCAGAGAAGTGGTCTTCATCAGTAGTTCTCCAGATTTCTGAAGGTCTTTCATAGTTTTCTGATTTTCCCCTCATTTCCAGTCCAGTTCTGGTACCAGACCAGTTCAGGAGGATCTTAACTCTGACCTCTGAATCCTTCAGGATAAAAAAGGCTCCAAACTCAACACATAACAGAACTTAGCAAAGAACCGGTTTAAACTGGATCTTTAGGCTCTTTGTCACAAAGACGCATCATCTGTTCTCATTTCTTTTTCATGTGTGAAACCAGCAAAGATCCGACAGTCTGACAGAAAACTGGATTTCAGCAACAAGGTGATTCCCAAACAGCTGGTAGCTGGAAACCTGGATTATCTCAGCGTGGAGGCAGAAACCAAAGAACTAAAAACTATCTACAGCAGACCAACAGGATCTGAAATCCAGCAAAGACCTGAACCAGGACCTGAGAGATGCATCTGGACCTTCAGCTGATCCATCTACTGTTGGCCTAAACCTCATCAGACATGGTCTCCATGGAAACGTGGCTGTCAGGAAGCCGTTCGGAAGAAAGGGAAACAGGAAGGAAAGGCTGAGGTAGGTCACATGACCCAAGAACTGGACTGAAGATCCGTTGAAAGAGGTCTGGCGGAGGGATGGATCCTCCCCAGAACCCGGACCTCAACATTAGTAGTGTGGGATCCTCTGGACAGAGAACGGAACAAAAGGCAGAAACATCCAAAGAAGAGCTTTGGAAAGTCCTTCAAGGATCCTGGAGAACTGTTGCTGAAGACTATGTTGAGGATTAGTTGGAACTAGTTTAGATATTAGTAATTATAATGCGTCCAAGGACAGTTGTTAAAATTCAATGAAATGAATAAATGCAGAGGCAGTGGCTAAGGCGGTAGAGCAGGTCGTCCAATGATGGGAAGGTCGGCGGTTCGATTCCCACTCCCACAGTCATCTGTCGTTGTGTCCTTGGGCAAGACACTTAACCCTCCTTGCCTCCAGTGTTGGCATCGCTGGTGTATGAATGTGTGGATGAATGTTCGGTGATGGTCGGAGAGGCCGTAGGCGCAGACTGGCAGCCACGTTTCCGTCAGCTTGCCCCAGGGCAGCTGTGGCTACACACGTAGCTTACCATCACCAGGTATGAGTGAGGAGTGGATGAATAATGGATTCACACAATGTAAAGTGCTTTGGGTGCCTTGAAAAGCGCTATATAAATCTAATCTATTATTATTATTAAATGATAAAATGAATGAAAAACATTAATTATGGGTCACCGCTGGAAGAAAACTGGAAACTAATGATTTAACATTTGTATCAGTCAAAGCTCTGCTACTCTGGGAAAGATATTACTTTCCAAAGAAGAGCCTTGGAAAGACCTTTTAGAAATCTGGAGAGCTATTCCTGAAGACTACTTAAAGAAATGACAGAAAGCTTCTCCAAGAAAGTGATGAAGAATAAAACTACTCAGACCAAATATTCCCTTTAACATCCTTGAGGCCCATTTATGCTCTACACCAACTCCAGTCCTCAAGGGCCGGCATCCTGCAGGCATCGGATGTTTCCCTGCAGCAACACCTGAATAAAAAAAAGGATCTCCAACAGCTTGTTGTCAAGTTCTGCACAAGTCTGTTAATGACTATTTATTTGAATCAGGTGTATTGCTGCAGGGAAACATCCAAAACCTGCAGGATGCCGGCCCTTGAGGACTGGAGCTGGTGATCCCTGCTCTATGCTAAAGACAAATACGGAGCCTTTCGTCCATTTTTTGCGTCATTTACACTCATTGGTCTGTTTTCGGGGGCCTTGTGGATCCTTAACCTGAGGGAGCAAATGGAGCAGTACCACCAAAAAATGTGGGGGCCAAAACCGTGAAAAGAACAAAGAAGAAGAATGTTTTAATGGGTGCCAGACCATGACCATGTACCGCGTTGCCTCCTTTTATGTCTCTTTCTGAGATGAACATCATCATGATCTCCTCCACAATCACCATGTTTGTTATTGTCTGAAACAGAAGTCAGAGGTGACCTCTGAGCTCTGCACTGCCCTCTCGTGGATATATTAGCTAACAAGAACACATGAAAATGGACGTACCTGTTTATGTACGTAAAGGGAGCATAAATGGGCCTTTAGACCTAAACTGGACTGGACTGATTTTGACTCAGATACTGGATTTATATTTATGTTTGAACGTGTACCAGTACATCACAAGATGTTTCATGTTTCCATGGAAACACATAAATACTAAGGAGTGGCTGAAGCTTTTTATACAGTACTCTGGGTCACAGTTGGGTGCAGTTTATCCTCAGCTAAAATCAAATTAGCACCA
The DNA here is from genome assembly GCF_017639745.1 of Melanotaenia boesemani. NCBI lineage: Eukaryota > Metazoa > Chordata > Actinopteri > Atheriniformes > Melanotaeniidae > Melanotaenia > Melanotaenia boesemani. The sequence goes on from NC_055697.1 coordinate 32,510,995, forward strand.
GACAAAAATATAAATAAAAAAATAAAAATTTACTCAGGTTTTAAGTGTTAATGAACAGCTGCTTGTCAGGTAGAATCACCCTGTACACAATATAAAACACCTTTTTAACAAGGTTACTGTCAGGTTTGGGACAGCCGCTGGGTTCTGACTAAGCTAGGCTAAGCTAGGCTAGGCTAGGCTAAGCTAAGCTAAGCTAAGCTAGGCTAGGCTAAGCTAGGCTAAGCTAGGCTAACACAGTAAAACTATTCCATTGATCTCTGGTTTATCTGAGAAGGCCTGCAAAAGCACTTTGCTTAACTAATGAGATGTTTTCAGTGTTTTATTTTTTAAAGTTTGCTGATGTTTGGTTTGTTTTTCTCTTTCCTTCATATTCCAGCTGTATTATTAGTGAAGGGCGGTGTTGTGGAACGTGATTGTGACTTTGTTAATGTTTGTAAGGGGGGTCAAAAGGGACATAATTTGTGATTGTAATGCAGCTCTGTTCAGCCGGTCGGACATGTTGGTTTGTATGAAGCTCTGTACTTTCCCAAAGAAACTGAACAAATCCAGACCAACAGAAAAGCTCTTAATTTAGCCAAAAATTAAGAAGCTGCTAAACTGAACCATTAGCTAGAAGTTTATGGCTAAATGAACTAAATAGCTCATCAGCTAATCTGTTATTGAACTTCATTTATAAGGAACAGTGATGGGTTGCAGAACATTTTTTGTTTGTTTTTTGGTAAACCGTGACTTATGCCTAATTTCACTTTAAGCTAACATATATCCACATATTAGCTATAGAAGGACAAGATTGGCCATAATCCTGTGATGTTTTGGTTCAGCATGAAATATCCATGTATCCATACACACCTTGTCTGTATGTAATAATTCATCCATGAATCCACCTGCAGAAAGTGCTTCAGAAAACCCTCACAACAGTGTTAAATATACTGCAGATATAATTTTGTGTTTAATATTCATTCTTGTGTATCAGAGTTTCTGCTCTGAGACGCTGATGTTGGAAGCAGGATGATAATGTAGGTTTCCTGTTCACTTCAGTGTTTCTCTTATTTTTCTAAATAAATATCTTTTATTCACTGTGCAACGCTTCCATATGTCTTTATTAATATTTTCAATTTGACACATTACATACAGAATCATCTACAACATGAAAAACACTGAAAACGTGAACAGCAGAAATTAGGTTTAGATTAACTGGGGAGATAAACATAAAATAATCTTAGAAAACTGCCAAAAAGGACCAACACACACAGACAGACAACAACTCAACATGCATGTCTGGAAGGTGGGAGAAAGCTGGATTAGCCGGAGAGACCACCAGACTGGCTGCATCCACACCACCAGAGGTGATTCCTTTACTTTTAAACCACATCTACCAGCAGTGGCGGGTAAACCACGACATATGCAGTCTGGTGTGATGTGGGCCCATGGGTTGATGATGTATAAATGTGAAGAGGATGATGAAGAGGACTGTTAATGAACCAGAACATTCACTGGTCTATTTGTAGTTGAGATGCTTCTTTTTTTATCGTGTTGTAGAAGAAATGCTTAAACACTGAAAAGTTGTAGGCCTACATGAACATTCAGAAAGTCAGATTAAGGTCATCTGAAAAGCTTAAAGTCCATTTTAGGTTCATTCTGAAATCATACATCTTGCATAACATCAGTAATGAGCTTCTGAAAGTTATTGATCAGTTTATTGACCTGTTAGAGTTGCGTTAGGAGCAGGTCTGCGTCTGTTAATGAGACAAAAATAATAAATATCGTGATGAGAGGAGCTGTCAGCTGTCTGATCTGTCCTCCTCTCTGTCTGCTGCCTCTTTAAATAAAAACCCTGCTAATGAAAATCCGCTGTAACCCCCCCTCCAGCCCTCCTCCCCTCGGCCTCCTCCTGCGCTGTGACCGGGTCCGGGACGGCGCAGGATCCCCGGATCAGCGCGGGCCGTCCCGGTCGGTCTGTGACGGAGCTGCAGGGAGACGAACACCGGCGGCAGGTACTTCCTACATCTTCCCATCTCTTTCTGCTCTTTTAACCCGATTCTTCATCCTCATCAACCAGCAAGTTGCTCCGCCCGGCTCGCGCGGCCGGGTCACGCCGGTAGCCTCCACGCGCCGAGGCAGTAGCTGCCGCCGGGCCGCGAGGCCTGAAAGCGGCTCCGGGTTCAGCTCAGGTGCAGGTCCTCATGTCGGCTTGGCGTTATTTTCAGGGTGATCGCTGGGTTTGGTTCACGGAGCGGCCTCGGTGGGCGGAGCAGCAGCAGCAGGTGGGCGGTGTCAGCCAGATATCCTAGGATCCGAGAGGAACCAGAACAAAACTAATACAAACTTTTATTCGCTTTTATATGAAGATGTGAAGCTTTTAAAATGAACTTTGATGACTTTGAAAGCATCTTAGAAGCTTCACGCTGCAGCAGGTGTCCATCATCCTGGATTTCTGGGAGCTTTCAACCTTCCTCCTGGTTTCTTCTGTTTATCTCGCATATCAGCAGGTGTAGCCTGTTAGTTTTGTTATACCAAATGTTATACCAAATATAATATAATTATATATTTTATCTGATTAAACATGAGTTTCTGAGACCGCTGCACTTCTCACATACAGTTTGATAGACATGTGTTCTGCCTCGAAGTGGATTTATTGATTCAGATGAAGATGCTCTATAAGAGGATTCCTCAATCTTTTTGACCTCAGGGTCCAACTTTTCCAGTCTACAAAGTGGCCCAGGGCCCCTCCAGATATTACCACTGCATTAGTTCATCTCACTCTTGGGTTAATGTGTATCCAATAACTAAACCAAATCCACTTCCAGTTTTACAGCTAAAACCTGGTCAGACACCCCACCTGAGCCAATGACATCATCACTAAGACATCATGTATGTGAACCTGCACAGACAAGACGACCAACACGCTAACAATCCATGGAATAAAATCCGCTTCCAACAATAACACATTTAAAAGCTCAAGTTTGGGTTATTAATACTAAACTACTAGTTATAAAATTCTACTACAGCAACAAAGAGGGGACTAAACTTGTTTGAGCAACAACAGGATGCAGTGATAAAATAAATACATTAAAGATAAAAAATGGTTCAGATAAAATCATTTGTAAATGAAATTTACAGTTCAATAATTTAAATGAAAAATGGATTAAAATAAACCAATTGTGGGACACGACTTCAGCACATCATTACTGTTGTTTTTTATTATTAAATTAACAAAAAAGGACAAAAAAGTGCTTTAAAAAGTTATTTCAATAGTTATGTTTGACATGACAGTATATAGGGTTGGGCAATATGGCCTAAAAATAAAATCTCCGATTTTTTATGACCAAATCTAATTTCTGATTTTAATCGATTTTTTTTCTTTTGCAAAACATAAATAAACTTATTAAAAACATTTACTTGTTTATATAGATGAATGCCAGCAAAAATAAAGCATATAATGTCATAGCTTTTCCACCATATAAACGACTTCAGATTCCATCTGGATCCTTATCATACAGGATCCACTGCAGAAATAATTCCCCTGATGAAGGTTGTCTCTTAACTAGTGTTTGTGGGTTAAGTTGATTTCTGCATCTCATAGAGAGCAGCATTTCTCACTGCAGTTATACACACAGCTAAATCCCAGGCGTGAGTTAAGGACCACTTCACTGAAAATCTGTCAGACAAACACCGTTCTGGTGTGGAGGGAGGGCTAAGTCTGCTGCTAACTAACTATGGAAGAAAATCCCGATTTTCATAACAAGAAATCTCCAGAAATGGAAAAATTGATTTATCGATTAATCTCCCAGCCCTACATGACAGTTTGTTTTCTAGAAGACAGGACACGAGAAAAATGCCAGTTTAGGTGCTAATTTAAATAATATTGTGGAAGATATTTTCCAGATATTTTCATTTTTTCTCAGGTCACGTACACAAGCAGTGCACGTGTACATGATGTGTGTTGTGTGTGTGTTGTAGTGGATTGCTTGAAGTTATACTGACGGGGCCGAAAATGTCCTTCAACTCTGGAACGTCTCAGATGAAGTAAATGATCTAGATCACTACCAAAAAGACAGACCACACTATTCATGATCAAACTTCATATGTTGTTGGTTATTTATGTTTTTTTTTTTTAGCTAGAGGAGGACTTTCAGGATAAAAACTGACATGGAAACGTAATGAAAAAATCTTTTTTTTCTATAATGATTTAAACCCTGTGCTGTAGTTTCTATGTAAAGGTGAATTTAATTATTTTATTGTTTCTTTGGCTCATTTTAAAATGAAACTGAAATCCATGACTTCCTGTCAGACAGTCTGAAGCCAACGTCTCTGTTGTCCTGAGGTGACCTTTAATTCGAGGAGGCATCTCTGTTAATGAAGCTGTTTAAAATCACGAAGTATTCACACATCAGCAGAGGGAGACCACCATCACCCCTCCTCATCATCAAACGCCACCACACACCATTTAACAGCTTCCAGTTGACTCGGTTTGCCTTATAAACCCGACGCTCTGGCATTTTCTCTAAAGGTCATCGGGATTAACGGGTTGGACATCTGCTCCTCATCTTGCACCCGGTGGACCTGCTTCTGACTGCGTTTTAGGAGGAAACTCATCAGATATCAGTTCAGCTTCACCTAAATGTAAATTCCAGATGTCTTTGTTTAAATTTGGATTTGGTGTTTAGGTGAAACACGAGAAGCCCGGTTCTCCATGTCCGTGTTTACACGTGTTTACGTTCAAGCATCCAGGTTTCAGATCCTGTTGGGTCTAATTTACCAGCAGAGATTGTTCAGGTGTTCACACACCTCACCTCCGGTTTCTATGGGCAAACTCCAGCTGACATCCAGACCTCTTCACACCAAGAGAAGACCTGAGAAACACAGTCTGGGATCATCCTGACGAGTTTGCATATTTACTTTAAAAAGGTGTCCATGTTCGGGACAAGAAGCACCCAGAGAGCGCAGACCTCCACCAAGCCATGGTGGAGCCACTCTCCTGAGAAAACCCCCAAAACCCCCAAAAAACCCAACAGCCCACCCAGTTACCAACCCCATGTCAAAGTCAAAGAGGTTTATTTGTCACATGCACAGTTATACATAGTGCAATTGTACAGTGAAATGTGTTTTCTGTACCTGCATCCTTTAAGAATAGAAAGAATAAGCTAAATATTTATAAAATAGAATAAAAATAGAATAGAATAAAAAAGGTAAATCTTAAGAGTTTAAATAAGATAAAAGAATAGCAGCATACTTATACATATTTACATACATATTTACATGTGCAAATACGAGTGAGAAGTGGCTTTTTGTTTTGTTCAGTGCTCAGAGTTGAGCAAGCGGACAGCCAGGGGGAAGAAACTCTTCTTCAGCCTCTCAGTCTTAGTCCTCAGGCAGCGGAAGCGCCGGCCTGATGGCAGTGGAGAGAAGAGAGAGTGTGCGGGGTGGCTGGGCTGACTGAGGATCCTCTTAGCCCTTAACCTGCAACGTTCCACATAAATGTCCTGCAGGTTGGGGAGAGTTGTTCTGGTGGTCCGCTCAGCTGCTCGGACCACCCTTTTTAGGGCCAAGAGGTCCTGCTTTGCTGGCATTTAACAGGAGATGGTTCTCCTGGCACCAGACCTCCAGGTGGGAGACCTCCCTCCTGTAGGCAGTCTCGTCGTTGTGGGAGATCAGTCCTACAACAGCTGTGTCGTCAGCAAACTTTATGATGACATTTGAGTCTGAAGTGGCCTCACAGTCATGAGTGTACAGTGAGTACAGCAGGGGGCTGAGCACACAGCCCTGGGGGGGATCCTGTGTTGAGGGTGAGGGGAGATGAGGAGTGGTGACCCAGCCTAACCACCTGTGGTTGTCAGGTCAGGAAGCTGTGGACCCACCTGCATAGTGAAGGATTCACGCTTGTATGTTGTCAGCACGCTTGTATGTTTTAAGCTAATGTCACTATCATCAGGATAGACGCCACATCTTATTTAAATCTACTGACCCTGGAAACACCCCCACATACCAAGATGAAGTAAATGGCTATAAAAGTTTTTAAGTTATTGAAGAAATTCATGTTTTCTCTAATGGCAGCAGTCGGGGTTAATCTGGGTCAGCTGTTAGTGTATTTATCATCTACCATGATGCCATCCTGTTTTTGTTGATGATTCTGGGTGTTACCTGTTCAGTTAAAGCTGTAACAGCAAAATGATCCCTATCTCCTCACAGTGAAGAATCCTTTTAAAAAGCTCTCAGATCCAGATAAAAGACCCGGATCCCGAAATGTAACCACTGGTTTCTTTATTCCATTTCTAACATTTCCTGAAAATTTTTATCAAAATCCGCCCAAAACTTTTTGACTTAACAGACAGACAAACCACGCGACCGAAAACAGAACCTCCACCTTGGTGGAGGTAAAATAGATTCAAAACTAAAAGAACTCCCTATCCTAATTAAAAGGTTTCCATACCTGAGTTATCAGAACCATGATTAGGAGCAGACTTCCGCCTCCTGGTTGTTTGTTCCAGACAAACCTCCGGCTCTGATTAGTCCTCTTCCACGGTTAGTACGGTTGATTACCACTCTCGTTCCTGATGCAGACCAAAGGAGTGAACTCTGGTCTGCTTGTAAACCGGGGGTCTCGCTTCACTTCCAAGTGTTTCCAAGTGTTTCCCAGTGCGGTTTGATAGCAGTGTGAAAGCAAACGGACCATCCAGTGAACCAAAGAGAGGATGTGAGTAGTTGGATATCTGGCTGCCTCTCCCGCTTCATTCTGGTTGGATTCTGGTTAAAACTGGATCAGGTTTGAAAGCCAAAGTAAAAATAGAAACCCTAAGACAGAGCCAGCTGATGAGTCCAGTCTTCTTTCTTCTTGGCCAGTGGTTTAGAGCAGTGGATCCCAACCCATTTTCCTTGAGGATCCCCTCATGCAACTATACCAAAAAGCCGTGGACCCTGACCATGCTTGGCTTTATGCTTTCATTAGCTCGCTTCTCTCCACAAATGATGCATTCTCCTATAACAACACACTTTTGCAGACTAAAATGTGTCAACTAAAACTTTGTTTGGGTTTAAAAATTTCCTGGAGAGAGCTGAAAGTCGTCAGCATAGTTATGATCAGATATATGGTTTGTTTCCATGATTCAAGCTAGTGGGAGCATGAAAATGCTGCAACTGCAACTTTATTTATAACACACTTTAAAAACAACAAAGTTAGTTGAACAAAGTGCTACAATTTGCACATAAAATTAAAACTATTAAAATAAATAACATACAAATGACATAAAAAATTGGAAAATGCAGGGATCTCCCTGAATGATCTTTCAGCCCTGCATCAAACCCGAGTGCTAAACAAGGCTTGTTTAAACCTCGCAGACCAAAGCCACCCATTGGCTTATCAATTTTTCCATCGGGCGCAGATACATCCTACCAGAATGCAGGACTAACAGACACAAATACTCTTTTGTCCCTGCAGCCATTGCCCTGTTGAACAAGTAGTTTTAATTTTTTTATCATAGTGCTTTTAAATATTTACTGTTATTTGTGTCTTTGTGACAATAAAGATTCCTTGAACCTTGAATAAAGTAAAATAAAATAAAATAAAGTAAAATAAAATAAAATAAAATAAAATAAAATAAAATAAAATAAAATAAAATAAAATCATGAACATTAGTGAGCCCAAAGGAGAGCCTTGGGGAACTCCACAATTCTTGGTTTTCATAGATCTGTTGTTACCAAGTAGTTCCTGTCGTTCATGTCGAACAAGCATGATTTTGATTGATCATATTATAAATTCTCTCTGTAATTTCACTTTTAATGTGAAAACAGTTTTCAGAAAAAGCTTCTTTAACTCAAAATACATGGCAAGGAATTCAGATAACTGCATAAGATGAGACATGCAGTGTTGTGCAAGTTCACGCTTCTCATGAACTAGTTGAATCTTCGGTTAATTTCAGCTGTTTTAGTAAAAAGTGAGAATAAAAGTCTGAACTAGAGAAACCTGTAACCAACCAACTAATCTGTTCCTGGGAAGTCAGACCCCCGTCGGCTGCAGGCAGTGTGATCTGGGTCGTTTGGGGCTGCTGGCAGGAAGTCTTGCCCTTTCCTTTTTTTAATGGCAAGGACTTGCAGAGATCCTCTCAAACTGGATGGATGCCTAAACTCCACACGCCTTTTCAAATTAGAAGTGGATGAAGCTGATGTAATCAGTAAGTAATCAAAGCAGGTGATGCGCACGTTCAGTCTGCAGCTTTTCTCATTTCACCTCCGCTTTCCATTTCAGAGCAGGAGTGTTGTCGGTTTTTTATGCACCTGGTGGGTAACGTAGTGTGAAGTCCGAGTAGTGGTCAGGTTATTATAATAGCTGATGATTGCATACATGCTGGTGTCTTCGTGACTTGCTCGCCTCCTTCTGCTTGGCTGTTGCTGCCTAACTATCTAATTAAAATGGACTTGTCACTCTAAGCGGAGCTTTAAGAGATGGAAAAGTCCTCACCTCTCCTGTCCTGTGAGGAGCTTTACAACCGTCTTCTCCCACTAACAGACTGGTTCAGTGTCAGCACTTGAAGCACCAGCAGAGGTTGAGGAATTAAAAACTTCTTGATGAGAGTTTGGAAAACATCTCTCGGTATGTCTGCTGCATGTTTGAAGTCTCCAGTTTCTGTCCCCCTGAGGTGATGAGTGCCACCTCATGAGCAACATAAACCAGTGAAACACAGAACTTTGAAGGCCACGCCGGGCGACCCCTTTCCAGGTTTTCCATTTGGTTGGGTCGGATTTGAACATCTTAACTGACATGTTATGACTTTGATTAGGTCACAACTCTAAAAACTAAGCTCACCCTCCTCTCCACCTTCCTCATCATGCTTGACGTTGAGCTTTGCTGAAACTAAAACTCCTTCCTGCTCCGTCTGCAAATCACAGCATCTTTACTTTACATCTCTGTTCTTTTCATTCCCAAACTTCCCGTATAGGTTGCTTTTTTAGTCTTCTTCCTGTGTTCTTGGAGGTGGGCACGCAGCGATTTGGTGCGTTAGCGCCACCAGCTGGTAGGAGGAGTGGAGCAGAATGCCAGCTGAGACGACTGAGTGGAATTGTGTGAGAAATGAAATGGCTGCTTTATAAAGTGCATTTAAAAACAAGAAGCTGTTGGCCAGATAGCTGCACAGTTAAAAACACACAAAGGCACAGGCAGCATGACGGACGGGTCATCCTGCAGGCATCCTCTAAATGTAAGGATGGAAAACTGTCCGAATCTTTATAAATGAGGAGGGTAAACTGGTTTTTGCAGGATTACGCAGCCAGAAATGCAGGAGCAGAGCCAATCAGAACATTTTATTTGGTTTATAAGCCAGGACTTATAGCAGCCAACGAGTTGTTGGATATTTGTAGGGACATGACCCTACCCTTTGGATGAAGTTAAACTTGAGTCCAGCTTTCTGCAGATCCAAACCGTCTCAGCCATTCTGTTATACGCCAGCTGTTTATCTGAGCTGCAGAATACAGCTGATAACATGCCTCAAATCTCACTACAGGCAGATAAACAGGAGCTGGATCTGTGTAATGGTCCTATACACTCAGTCAGGTGATTAGTGATGTCGTTTAAACCACCAGACCCTTCAGACGTGTGAAATCCTCCTCTTTAGCCTTAAAAGCCTTGTTAGAGTCCTGCAGCCTGGGAAGGCTCTGTCAGATTCCTCTCTGCCACAAAGGCATCTAAACTTAGCCGCTGATATAAGGAGCTGAGCAGGTCGGGCAGCTCTGGGCTCAGTCTCACACAGCATGTTACATACATGATAACACACATGACGTCCTTCACTGTGTGGGACTGAAGTCAGCAGCTGATGCAGCAGTTCAAGCAAAAGTTTGGCGGAATTTAAAGATATTTGAAGACTTCATTCATTCAGCAGTGTTCTGCTGTTCTGTGTTGCTCCACATAAATCCCCAAAGACATAAACTTACACATTTCATCCTCTTCATCAGGTCCACCTTCTAGTACCGGGTCGTCCTCTTCATCAGGACCACCTTCTAGTACCGGGTCGTCCTCTTCATCAGGACCACCTTCTAGTACCGGGTCGGACCTTTTTAATCCTGGTGTGGTAGATGAAGCAGGTGGTGGAAACCTTCCTCAGAGGTTTTCTCCATATTGACATGACAGCATCACACAGTTGCTGCAGGTTTGTCGGCTGCATCCATGATGAGAATCTCCCGTTCCACCACATCCCAAAGCTGCTCTACTGGACTGAGATCTGGTGGCTGTGGAGGCCGTTGGAGTCCAGTGAACTCATCGTCATGTTCTAGAAAGCAGGTGGAGATGATCTGAGCTTTGTGACATGGTGCATTATCCTGCTGGAAGTAGTATCAGAAGATGCTCCACTGTGGTCATAAAGGGATGGACATGGTCAGCAACAATACTCAGGTAGGCTGTGCTGGTTAAACCAGGCCACGTTGGTACTAAGGGGCCCAAAGTGGACCAAGAAAACCTCCCCCCACCATTACACCAGCAGCAGCCTGAAGCGTTGATCCAAGGCAGGATGGATCCATGTTTTCATGATGTTTCCAGCAGATTCTGAGCCGAGCATCTGAATGTGGAGCTGAAATGGAGACTCATCAGACCAGCAACGTTTCTCCATCTTCTATTGTCCAGTGTTGGTGAGTGTGTGTGAATTGTAGCCTCAGTTTCCTGTTCTTAGCTGGCAGGAGGCACCCGGTGTGTCTTCTGCTGCATCCTGGTCCAGACAACTGCTGCTCTGGATGTTTTCTCTTCTTCAGACCATCTCTGGAAACCCTGGAGATGGTTGTGGGTGGAAATCCCAGTAAATACTCAGACCAACAACCATGAAACGTTCAAAGTCTCTTAAATCCTCTTTCTTCCTCATTCTGATGCCCAGTTTGAATTTCAAGTTGTCTTCACCACGTCTACATGACTACATGCTTCCATCTGATTGGCTGTTTGGATATTGTTCTTAACAGAAAGTTGAACAGGTGGAGCTGATGTTAGTGTATACAGAGTTAAAAGCAGGTATTTACAGGTTAAACCTGTAACACTGTCCATAAAATGTGATTAAAATGTTCTTATTCTTTAGGTGGTGGGAAACCAGAGTAGTTCTGTTATTAAAGAAAAGTGTGAGAATTGACTGAACATGTCTGCTACCTGGTTACATCACATGACACACTTCTCTTTGGCTCTAAGAGCTGTTTTCAGCCCAGACAATAAAAATCTTTCTGCTGGAGTCTCACAGCAGGACATATCATGGATGTGTTGGATCCCAATGCAAAATAGTCCAGCTTCATCTCAAATCTCTAACATAGTTAAAGGTGAAAAGGTTGAGTTGCTGCTCTCATCTTCCTACGTCTGTAACCTTGTTGGCTTCTCAATGTGATAAGCTCTGTTCAGTTTGACTGTGATGAAAAAATGTTCATGTTTATCCAGCAGGTGGTTTGTAGGCGAACCTGAAACTTTTTATTTCTGCAATGTGCCATCTTCTCATTTTGATCCTGCAGGCTGACCTTTCAGCTATCGCAGACACTCCACTCGTGGCCTTTCAGTTTCGACTTTATCACCGCTGAGATAATGAGACGTTTCCTGGCGCTGCTCCTGATTGGGTCCCAGGGAGACCCTGTGCGTTGTGGGCTGGGGGAGGTGTGGGAGGGGGTGTCTAGAAGAATCTGCTGGGTCTATATTAACCCGGTGAATCACGGCGAGCCTGGCATACCAGGTGTCCCCTTTCTCACCATATAAGTCCACCCCCCCTCCTTCCTTTCAGCCCCCCTCTGCCCTGTATCCCCCCTCCTCACCCCCCACAATGCCACAGTGCTATCTCTGGCTATTCTTAGGCTGCCCCCTCAGCTCGGAGCAGTGGGTCCTCTCAGCTGCTGCAACTCTTTCTCGTCTTTCCTTCGGTTCGTTCATTTCACACCTCTTTTCTCTCCCCGATCATCTCTCCTCTCACCTGTTTCACCTCATTTCTCTCTGCCCTCTTCCAGAACCTCCCGTCCCATCTCTCCAACCACCATCAGGCTGTTTCCCTGCAATCTGCTTTCAGTTTGGAGGATCTCTTTTTGACTTCTGGAAGAATGAGCACCTACACTGTGTCGCTGCCCGGCCCCGGGCCCTGGGGCTTCAGGCTGCAGGGGGGGAAGGACTTCAACATGCCGCTCACCATCTCCAGGGTAAGAACTTTTCTATTCCCAGTGCTGCCTGCTCTTCCTGTTGGGATTCTTTCAGCTTCCTGTCTGTGCTGCTTTATTTTTCTCACCTGCTGATCCTGGAACTGAATCCCCGGGATTCAGAAGAGTTTTTCCAGAAATTAGTGAATCCATCTAGAAAGGATGAGGTGGGACGTCCTGGTAACTGATGGTGTCGTTGTCCCACCTCTTCTGTTGTCATCTCCCTTCAAATCAAAGAGTAAAAAGCAGAAATTAAATGTAAAAATCATCTGAAAGCACTCTGGCAGATGTTTGAAACAGTCTGGTCTGGACCAGCCTGGATCTGGTCTAGATTGGTCTGGACCAGCCTGGATCTGGTTTAGACCAGCCTGGATCTGGTCTAGATTGGTCTGGACCAGTCTGGATTGGTCTGGAAGATGATGAACCTGCAACCTAAACAGTTTCAGATTTGAAGAGTTTTGTTTCCAGCATGTCACTGATTGTTTTCTGGCTGGTAACGCAGAGGCCTGTGGGGGGTGGGGTGGGGTGGTGAGGTTTGCGGCCCCCGGTGGCCCCTGAAAGCAGAGCTCCAGGTCTAAAACTGGAGCTGGTGTTGGTTTCAGATCCTCGTCTCTGAATAGCCAGAGAAAGCGTCCTGCAGGCTGCTCTGTTCTGGGGATGCTGACGTCCTCCACCTCTGACGCCGTCTCCGTGTGCCGGTGCAGGGTGGTCTGAAAGGTGCTCAGAAATCTGCATTTGAGGTTTTCTGAATGTCTACGTCCAGCTGTGGAGAGTGAAGATCCACTTTAGTGTTTCGTATTTGGACGTTTTAAATCAGAAAGAAGGAAAAATGAATTCAGCTCCTGATTCTTCTCTGTGAATCTGGATGTTGTGGCATGTTTCCACTACCAGGATAAACCAGATGGTTCAGTTGGATCAACAGGCCAACAAAATACAAACTGTGGGTCAAGATCATTTTGAAAAATATATACAGCTGTTCTGTTCTATGTACAGATGATCCCACACACTACTTCGATAATGTGGAAGTCTGGGTTCTGGGGAGGATCAGCCCCTTAATTAGACCTGTTCCCACTGATCTTTGGTCCAGTTCTTGGGTCATGTGTCCTACCTCAGCCTTTCCTTCCTGTTTGCCTTCCTTACGAACGGCTTCCTGACAGCCACGTTTCCATGGAGACCATGTCTGATGAGGTTTCGGCCAACAGTAGATGGATCAGCTGAAGGTCCAGATGCATCTCTCAGGTCCTGGTTCAGGTCTTTGCTGGATTTCAGATCCTGTTGATCTGCTGTAGATAGATTTTAGTCCTGACTCGTTTGCCCTCCCCGTGTCCAGTTTTTGCCTCCACGCTGAGATAATCCAGGTTTCCAGCTACCCGCTGTTTGGGAATCACTTTGTTGCTGAAATCCAGTTTTCTGTCAGACTGTCGGATCTTTGCTGGTTTCACACATGAAAATAAAGAAATGGGAACAAATGATAGGGTAGGTGGTGAACTGTCACCTGGGAATCTGGTTAAAGCCAAATTCTGCCCATTTTTCTTCATAAAAACATCATGTGGCTCATTGCAAACAAGCGTTCCAGGTTTCCTTGTGCGACAGGGATGAGTGTATAAAGCAATATGATGGCATTTAACAGCTGTTCACACACACATGGTGGGGAGAGGTTCGTTCAGGAACAGCTGATGAGGAGCTTCCCCTCTGCTCTTCCATCACGTCATCGTCCACTGCTCGGACATTCCCCCACAGCTGCAGTCTTTCCTGCAAACACCAGCTTTAAATTCACAGAAGGATAAACATCAGCGTATTTTCTGCTTCTTCTTCACCGTCCAGACACAGTTTCTGCCTCAGACTGGGAAGGTCTGAACAGTCTACGGAGGTAATGGGAAAAACTTCTGTCATAACAGTCTGGAGTCCAGAGTGATGTTTTACCTCTACAAGCTATCCTTGCAAAGATCCGTACAGAAGAACCGTACTTGTGAGTCAGGACTGAGTGCTGAGCCTTGCTGCTGTCTTTGGCCCTGGATTTTGCCTCTCAGGTTTCCTGCCTTCTCACTTTCCTCCTCGCTCTGGTTCCCCTCCTCATAGATCAGCAACCAGGGCTCCTTATCATTCTCTGACATGTAACCAACTCAGGTCCATCAGCTTAATGAGACTTATTGTTCAACCGATGATCCTGATTGTTTTAGTTTCAAAGGAATCTGTGTCCAGATTTCAGCTTCTCAACAGTCCGTGGTTGTTCTTGTCCGATTCTTCTTTTCACAATGCTCCAATCATTTTCTGCTGGAAGTAGTTCAGAATGAGCTGCTGCTGTAGCCACAGACGTCCCAGGAAAAGACTCAAAATGCCTTTCATTCAGCAAGGTGCAAGCCAGAGCATTTACTGTTCCCCAGCACTCCAGAATACAGGCAGCAAATGCACCAGTCAGAAACCAAGTCCAGACTGGTTTTACAGCCTTGAAGCAGCCACGTCTGGGCTTGATCCCTGCCCTTCATTTTTCATGCATCCACCTGCTGCATGGGTGTATCGCCACAAAATTATATCACAATATTTTTCTTAAATATCTCACTAATGATGTCACAGACGATATTGATGTCTCTGTCCAGACAATAAGTCACAGCCTCAGAAAATCCTTCCGTCGTTTCCCAGACTTGGTGTGGGACATACAGCAAAATAAATACATGTTTTTCTACTAAATGGTTAATAGAGTGTTTTGGATACCCCCGTATCCGTTGAGGGACTGCTGACAGACCAGGTGCTGCGTTGAAATAAGCACTCCTGCCAAATGGTGTGTTTCATGGTTTTACAGCAGGGGTACTTATTTCAACACAACACTTGCTTTGGGACGGGGGAGGGGCCTACAGCAGCACTTCTTCTCACTGGTCAGAATAAGAATGCAACGTACTTTAAAGTCTCCATCAGTCTCCAGTAACAACCAAAAAAGTTGCTGGATTTGTTGCTACTCGCTTTTTTTACTCACTAGAAGGTCAGAGTGCTCGATAAAGCTGGCAGCAATGGCGGCAGGTCTCCTTTCGGTGTTTGCTCAGATTCGGCAGAAGCGCAGAGTCTTTAGTGACATGACGAATTACCGCAACGTTATTTCAATAAGCACAGTTTTTTTGTTGATATAATAGATTATTTTTATTGTTTGAAGCTGAAATCAACATTATACTGTACAGCCGCACTCTGCGTCGTTCCGCCATGTTTCCTCGTTCACTCGCTCAGCTGAGCCTGCCTGTGCTGCACGGGTTGAGGTGCTGTTAAATCATGTCATTGCGCCAGAAATAAGTGATATAATACTATAATATTATCTACTGGTGTGAAAAATATACTGGTATTTTCGTGAACGATGTGGAATTGCACACCTCTTATCCACCCCTAATACCGTGACACCGTAATTCATGAGGACTTCCAATCTAATTGTGTCTTAAAAATCGAACTCATACATTTTATGAGGTTACCACCCCCTGGGTGGCCGGGATATGGGTTTTTCTGATGGGCTTCATGCTACACAGCTCAGCATCACACACACATGTGTGGATGACTGAATGAGTCCCATCTCTGAAGGGGAATACTTCTCACTGAAAAGTGAGAGCTCTCGAACTTTTACCGGAGAAAGTTTCGCCAACTTTGGGTATTTTTTCCGACAACACTGTCCAAAGCACCATCATCCGCCTCTGCATCAGTGGTACCATCAGACTGTTAAAGCCCTCTATGGACACTGATGTCCTCCAAACCATCATAGCTTTGTCTGATCACAGCCTGGATGATCCTTTTCATGTCCACTGTCTTCTTGTCCATCTGAGAGGAGCTGGTGTCCAGAGTTCAAACCTGCCTTCCTCCTTGTGTAATCCAGTTTCAGGTTCCAGTTCTGGAAGCAGCGGTGGACCATCAATCCAGGGTTTCTGCCTCAGATGTTTCCAGACTCCCTGAATCTTTTCCCAACGTTCTTTTCTGTAGATGCTAAAAGACCAAAGTTCTTTACAATCTGTCTCTGTCTGTTCAACTTGTTGATGACTGAGATGGAGTTTGGACCAAAGTGTTGAATCGCGACCCATCCTTGTTGGAATACTGCTTTTATACCCAATGCTGGCACCCTCACCTGTATTCTGCTGGTTGGAGAACCTTCCAGAGCCATGTAATCATGTTACTGGGTATTTTTTTTACCTATACTAAGTGTGTTGCTGCATCAGATTTGTTTCTGTTTTCTAACAGAGTGAAGTTGATCGGTGGGTTTCGTTGGACTTAGATAGTCTGAGACCTGCAGACTCAACTCAGGGCTAAAACAGCTTTGTACCTTTTTCTCATCCTTTCTTTGGGGAAAATTGAGCCCTTAAATTTTTAAATGAAGCTCACAAAGCAATCCTACCATAACCGTTTCCTCCCTAATCTTCTTACTACCCTCCAGAGGATCTGTGTGGTTAATTGCTGTCTGATGAAGTTTAAATCGTCTCTAAATGCTCTGATATGAGTCATCAGCCTGCTCTGAGCTGTCTACACATTCATCCTAAAATACTTCAACATCTAATGATGGAAACAGGAATAAACAGAACTCAAACACACTGACTCCATGAGGAGATAATCAGCCATCATGATGGCAGCAGCTGTGCTCGCTCGATGGATTATTCCCATCATCCCTCTGAGCTCTGTGGTTGGAAGCAGTGATGAAGAGGAGGGGTTGACCACAGATGAGGCAGAATCAGATGCGATCAGCTGCATGTGTGTAAGTCTTTGTTCTTCTGTTTTTCCTCCAAGCCTTCGATGTTTGAGCCACTCTGCAACAGAGCAGCAGAGCATTCATAGAATAGTCCCAGTGATGAGTCTGTTTATAAAAGTTAACTGCTTTTCATTTTCAGACAGTTTGCTGGAAATAAAAACATTTATTCACTGACTTAAAACTCACATTTATTATTACTATTTAGTTATTTTTGATTTGCCTGTTTTTTAATATAAAAATGCACCTAGATGCGGAACCTTTTTAATCCCAGTCAACATCCAGACATTTTGTTTTCAGGACAGATTCAGACAATTAATGTTTCACCAAGACTTTGTAGTGATGACGAATCCTGGAATACAGCCGCGCCCTCAGGGAAGATGGAATAACCTGCTCATTCAGGATATTCAGGAATCAACTCACCTCATTCTCTGGACACATAATGTTGCTGAGCCTAGGCATGAACCTAGACCTGAACCTAGACCTGACCCATTGCAGCAACTCCAGATCATAGACTGCCCCCACAGGCTTGTACAGCAGCACTAGGCATGATGGCTGCATCCCTTCATCCTCCTCTCTTCTTACCCTGATGCTCCATCACTCTGGACCAGGGTAGACCTGGACTCATCAGACCACATGACCTTCTTCCATGGCTCCAGAGTCCAGTCTTTATGCTTCTGCAGCAACCTGAAGCCTTTTTCTCCGGTTAGCCTCACTGGTTAGTGGTTTTCTTCAGGCTCCACAGCTGTTCAGTCCCTTGAGTTCCTTCACATTGTTCATGTGGAAATGTTCTAACTTTCACTATTAAACATGGTCCTGAGTTCTACTGCTGTTTTTCTTCCATCTGGCTCCACCAAACGTTGAAGTGATCACTGATCACCATCATTCAGGATGTTTTTCTGACCACGTTTCTTCCTGGAAAACGATGGTTCCCTCCATCCTTCCAGTTTTTAATGATGGTTGGACAGTTCTGAACCCAGTTCTAGTTTCTGCTTCTCCTGAGATGTTTTCTCTACTTGATGCCGATGATCTGACCCTTCTGAGACAGACTAACATCTTTTCCACGACCACAGATGTGTCTTTCTACACGGTTGTTTAAGAAATGAGAAGCTGCTGGTTGATCAGTTGGGGTTAAATAATGATAATGATCACCCTGCAGGAATGATCCAATAGGAGGCTCCGATCTGTTAGCTTAGTTAAATCTGGTGCCGATTAATAAAATATGAAATATATATTTAACCTTCAGGAATCTGAATTTGCTGAAGGACGTGAGTTCTGTCAGATTCAGCTATAAATGAGCTTGATAAGTGATTTGGTGCATCCCACGCTGCAGATATTCATGTGTGGTGTTGTGGTTCAGCTTCTGTCTGCTGTCAGTCTGTGTCGTCCTGAAACAGCTGAGTGTTTCCGAGCTGCTCTCGTAAAGTTTAACGGGCTGTGTGAAAGCCGATCGGTCGGTAACTCGACTCCTGCTGTAACACAGCGAGCTGACGAAGCGAAGAGATCCTGGTCCTCCTGCACCTTGTTACAGCTGCACAAGTCTGATCGGGGGATCCCAAAGACATCCAGGAACTCCAGAGATATGAGACTGGTCTGGAGATTTTTTTTCTCCCTCGTTTATTTGATAAGGGACACGTGTATACAATAAACATGTACCACACCATAACATTTATAGCCAAGGCTAATTCGCAATGTCCGTCTATAGCTGGGCTTTTACAATACAAATAGGCCTACATTACATTTACAATGACTTCCCTGGTAGCTTGGTGGTGTATGCATGGATGGAAGACAAGGAGAACAGAGAGGTAGTTCACAAGGAAGGAAAGGATGTAAGACATAGAGCAGCGGCAAAATGACCACAAACTGATGCAAAAAGAACACAAGACAGAAGGAAAGATTATTCCAAAATGACTTAAAATGACAACAGAGTGATGCAAAACAGCACAGAAAAGCTAAATGAGATTAAAACGACAGCATGAAGGTGTCAGACGACTTCAGTAAGTCACATCAGGTGACTGCAGATATCAGAGAACCACAGAAGCAGCGTTTCTGCAACAGACAGAAAATAAGCAGAAAGAGCATCTCGGCCAGCAGGACTGAAGGTGATGAGAGTGGAATAATCTCCTCGTCCTTATCGCTGCTGCCAGCCCAGCAGCACTCACACGGGCCTGCAGCGAGGCGGCTGCAGCTGCTGACAGGAAGTCGGCTGTTTTTAGCCCCTGAGGGCTCACACACAAACACACACAAACACACACGTCCTATCAGTTGCTCTGCTCCTGTTACAGAGTCGCTGCTGGTTGCTCGGCGTGTGCTGCAGCCCAGATTCGCGGCTCTGCCTCTGCAGGGCAGGAAAGCGTCACTTCCTGTCCAACCTGATCCTGCTGCTCTGTGCTGCACGCTGAGGGCGACCTTCATGGATTTCATTTTAAATCAACACTGGAGGGGTTACTGAGCTGGGCCATACTCTGGCATGACTTCTTTTAGGACAATAAAGCAACACCAACCATCATGACGGACGATAGGCTCTCTTTCACACTGAAAAAATGTTTTCAGGCTCCAAAAACTATGTTCTATGTGAATGAAACACCCAGACTTAAGCAAATCCACCTCAACTGGTCTTTGTGTGGACATGGTCTTCATTTAAATCACACTGGCTATGAACAGTCAAAGCTTCGGGGACCCCTGGGCTCTGTTGGGGACCCTCTTGGGGATCCAGGGATCCCAGGCTGGGAACCACTGTTGTAGACGTTGGGTATTTATATGCATGCTTCATCAGTGTCCTCCTGCTTATCATTGCTCCCTATTTTATCTCTAATTTTTCACTCTGTGGTTAATTTCAGTCTATAAAACTACCCTGGGTAAACTCCTGTTATATGAAGTTTCTTTATACCAATAAATAACTTTTATAATGTATGTTCACAGGGGTTCTCCAGCTTCCTCCCACCATCCAAAAACATGATGCTAGGTTAGCTGGTCTCTCTAAATCCTCCCTAGGAGTGAGTGTGAGAGGTTGTTTGTCTCGCTGTGTTGGCCCTGCGATGGACTGGCGACCTGTCCAGGTGTTCCTGTCCAGGTGTACCTGTCCAGGTGTACCTGTCCAGGTGTACCTATCCAGGTGTACTCTTGCCTGCTAATTGCTGGGATATTATCTGGAATAAGCTCAGCTTTCCCGTGACCCTTAACTGGACAAAGCGCTACAGAAACTGAATGAATGAAAGTGCGTTCCAGACTGCTGCTGTTTAACTAAAAATCCCTACTGCTGGGTAGATGTGTGTTTTCTTATTTTGTGCTTTGGTCCTGGAGGTCCACAGTGGGCTTTCTCGGCCAGGTCCCTTTCAGAAAGACTTCCTGGTTAAATAAAGGTTAGATAAGTAAAAAAAAAAAAAAATCATAAACGGATGAAAAAACATAAAATAATCTGACACAAAATGTGTCCACAAACACAAATGTAGAATTACTCTAAAACTGATGACAGAAGAGATGTTCAAAACCTCAAAAAGATTCAAAGTTAGCAGGAGAACCACAAACAGAACTGAAGTAACCACTGGAAGACGCAGAATCAGATATA
The DNA here is from genome assembly GCF_017639745.1 of Melanotaenia boesemani. Taxonomy (NCBI): domain Eukaryota; kingdom Metazoa; phylum Chordata; class Actinopteri; order Atheriniformes; family Melanotaeniidae; genus Melanotaenia; species Melanotaenia boesemani. The sequence continues at coordinate 32,531,397 of NC_055697.1, forward strand.
AAATCAGACTTAAAATGAGCTGCAGGAGACATGAAGCTCTGCAGAGATGCCAGCAGTCTTCATGGCTGGCTGCTCCTTGTCACCTGGTTTCTGGCTGGGAACAACCTGAGCTTCAATACTACAAGTTTCTCACGTATCTGTATGTCCATAGTATTTCATCTTGTTAGTATGTTCACATCTCCTCATATCTGTACATTATGTCTGTATGGCTCATGTTCATATATCTATTTATTTCCACTCGTCTTCTGCGCCTTAATCTCCATAACACAACCTGTAAAGTATATTTATAGCAATTAATTCTGTATATCATAATCTATGTAAATATCTGTATATTATAATCTGCACCTCATATGTATGCATACCTGTATTAATGTATATTAGATGCCACACTGCGTTTCGTTACTCTGGTTGGCTGCAGGATTTCTGTTTGTGTGATGAAACTGAAGACAGTCCCACTGTTATTGTCAGCCTGTTTAGGAAATGTGGACATAACGTGCATGCGGGGCAGTGTGAATGCTCTGGGAAAGTGGGCCACTCTGCTGCCTGGACAGAACTTTCATTGTTCGAGCTCAGTGAGCAGCTTCCTGAGTGAAACACTCTTTAGTTCAGTTTAATCCAGCCGCCTGTCACCCAGCGAGCTGGGGGCTGAGCGACCCTGAAACCAGCTGGAGTCAGCAAACACAGGCCAGAGAAGAATTCTGACTCGATGCAACGGGACGGCTGATGATGCTGCACATCGTCTGACATCAGGAGAAAAGTTCCTGCTGCAGTTACCTGACCTGTGGTGGGTCATATTAACTACAGGAAACACTGTAAACAGGGTTCAGTCAAACAATCAGCTCATCAGAAGTTCACTTCTTAGTATCCTACATACTCCCACTGTCCTCTTCATCAGCTCCACCGGTCCAACTTCATGTTCACACTAATATCCAACCAGCCAATCAGATGGCACCATGTAGTCACGTTGACGTGGTGAAGACGACTTGAAGTTCAACCGGAGCATCAGAATGAAGAAGAAAGGGGATTTAAGGGACATGTTTGCTGAGTATTTACTGGGATTTCCACCCACAACCATCTCCAGGGTTTCCAGAGAATGGTCTGAAGAAGAGAAAACATCCAGAGCAGCAGTTGTCTGGACCAGGATGCAGCAGAAGACACACCGGGTGCCTCAGCTCCAAGGGAAGGCCAAAGTAATAGACGGTGATCTTTACAGCTTGGATATAAAACGGTTGATTTTTCCACCGTTTAGAAGCAGCTTCAAAGATTCAGTCATCTTTTGTTTCTGCCTGGTTTATCTGGAAGAAATTAGTTGGCAAGTGGAAGATGTTTGCTGGGGTTTGTGTGTGTAAATGAGGTGGAACGTGTCCATAAAGACATTTAAAAATAAACAAGAATCTAAAATGAATCGGAGCCACTGGAGGGAGAGCAATCTAAGCCCGCCATGGGTTGCACCTTCATCAGAAATAGGTTTACCTTTGGCATGTTATGTAACTCCTAATCAGTACTGTCATATGTGTTTTAATCGGTCAGATTATATAAAGTTCACCTGGTGAGGCACTGCTGGGATTTGAACTCGGGACCTTCTGTTTACGAGACAGGCGCTTTCTCCAGCTAAGCTACAGCGCCTCCCTGTGGTCACAGCTAACAACCATCAACCGGACATCAAGGTGATGGAAACTTGGTTTTCTTTCAGATAAAATGTTTTCCGTTGGTTTTAAAGGCATTTTAAAGAGATACACACACGGCCCAGCGTTCAGCAGCAGGTGTGGTTGACAGACCGAACCATGTGATCCACAACCATTATCATGCCTTCTCCAGTTTCCACAGAACTTCTGAGCTTTGATGAGGGACTGAAGCCTCTGCACACGAGTTCAGAAGGGTCTAAATGGCTTCTTCAGCTCTGACCAGCCAGCCCTCATTCTGCGCCCTCATGCTCTCTGAAGCCTCCTCCATCCATTACAAGCAGCATCATGTTGATGTTGCTGCCTTCAGGTTGCTGTCAACCCTTATCTGCAGTCCCCAAGAGTCCACCTGCCGGCATTAATCCTGGTAGAACTGGCAGCAGTATGAGATCCACAGAGGATTCAGATGGTCTCAGAGGAGCAGAGGCCTTCCCAGAGGTCGTGGCCCCAATGACCCAAATCTGCTGTAGCCACAAGTAATTAATAAGAAGATGGTCTAATCACTGCTAGCTGGAAGACGTAAAGTATAAAGAAGACAAATGTATTTATTTATTTTAAACATATAAATAAAAATATGCACCACTTAGAAAGTAAACTTTTCTCTAAAATGTTTAATTGCATTAATAGAAAAATAAATAAACCTAAACTGACATAATATAAAAATAAATAAATGATATATTTATAGCTGAATAAATATGTATTAATTCTTGTTTTTCACATTTTAAATGTACCTGTATGAATAAATGATATAATATGAAAATTATAGATATAAATTGTCTTATATGAGCTGTACAAACAAAGCCTGCGTAACTATAACAATGAGCTGTGAAGGCCAGAGAGCTGCATTTATCTGAAATGATTAACAGGAATGTCAACAATTCTCTCTGTTTGCTATGATTGAAAAACTTACTAATCCTCCTAAACAGATAAGCCCTGAGCTCCTTTCCACTGAGAAATGCAACCAATTTACCAACTTTTTTAGCCAAAAAATTAAAACAATTAGGCAAAATATTAATTCCACACAGTCAAACAAGAAAATTAGTCTGTGCCTAAAACCTGGAAACAATTCTGCTGTCATGTCGCAATTTAAAATGGTGAATTTAAAAGTCCTACAAGAAACAGTTTGGCATTTGAAATCAACAACATGCACTCTGGACATGATACCATCCGACTTTTTAAAACCAGTTTTTACCTCAGTAGAAAGTGGTCTCCTACTGATAGTTAACAGCTCACTGGCATCAGGCATTTTTCCCAAGTCACTAAAGATAGCTGCTATTAAGCCTCCTAAAGAAAAGGACTCTAGACGCCTCTATAATGAACAACTGTAGACCGTCGCTAACCTCTTTTATTTCCAAGATTATTGAAAAAGTTGTATTTCACCAGCTTCATGACTTTTTAAATGAAAGTGGAAATCTTGATAAATTTCAGTCCGGCTTCCGACCTCATCACAGCACTGAAACAGCTCTGGTCAAAGTGTTAAATGACATTAGGTTGAATACTGATTCTGGTCAAGTATCAGTCCTGGTTCTGTTGGATCTCAGTGCTGCGTTTGATACTGTAGATCACAGAATCCTGTTGCATAGGCTGGAAAACTGGGTTGGACTTTCTGGAGCGGTCCTTAACTGGTTCAGGTCCTATTTAGAAGGCCGGAGTTATTTTGTTACGATCGGCAGCTATGAATCCGAGCGAGTGGCCATGACTTGTGGAGTCCCCCAGGGGTCAGTCCTTGGACCTCTTCTGTTCAACTTGTATATGCTCCCTTTGGGTCAAATATTACAGAACTATAGCATTAGTTATCAAAGTTATGCAGATGATACACAACTTTATGTGTCTCTGTCACCAGATGACTGCAGTCCAATAGACTTAATGTGTCAGTGTCTGGAGCAAATAAACACCTGGATGAGGGAGAATTTCCTACAGTTAAATGAAGACAAAACTGAGATTATTGTGTTTGGTAGCAAAGAGAAGAGGGTCAGCATTGGCAAACACCTGGAGACTCGGGCTCTTAAAATCACCAACCAAGTTCGTAACCTGGGAGTGTTGATAGACTCAGATCTGACTTTCAGCTGCCACATCAAAGCTTCACTAAGAAGATTTTTACCATCAACAGAATTAAAAGTTTAGTCTCCCAGAAAGACCAAGAGAAACTCATCCATGCATTCATCTCCAGTAGGCCGGATTACTGTAATGGTCTTTTAACAGGACTTCCTAAAAAGAGCATTAAACATCTGCAGCTCATCCAGAACGCTGCTGCTGGAGTTTTAACCAGGACTAAGAGATCTGAACACATCACACCAGTTTTGAAATCTTTACACTGGTTTCCAGTCAGTCACAGAATAGATTTTAAAACCCTTCTGCTTGTTTACAAATCCCAGAATGGTTTAGGCCCAGAATACATCTGTGATATGTTCAGAGAATATAAACCTAGCAGAGCTCTTAGATCCAAAGACTCTGTTCAGCTAGTCCAGACCAGAGTCCAGACCTGAGTCCAGACTAAACATGGAGAAGCAGCATTTAGCTGTTATGCTGCAAACAAATGGAACAAACTGCCAGTGGAGATTAAACTTTCCCCAAATGTAGACATTTTTAAATCCAGGTTAAAAACATTTCTTTTCTCATGCGCCTATGCATGAAATCTGCACGGTAACTTTTTTTTAACTTATCTTGCTTTTAATAATTTTAATGTAATTTATTATTTTATTGTGATTATGTGTTGATTATGTGTTGATGCCTTTTACTATTTCTAAATATCTGTAATATCTTTGTTTTATGTAAAGCACTTTGAATTGTCCTGTACATGAAATGTGCTATACAAATAAACTGCCTTGCCTTGCCTTGCCTATATATGTGTCATATATTCTATATCAATAACTAAGTAAACATGTATAACGTTGCTGTCGGGCAAAAACCTCCTATGTCCAAAATTCATGATTTTTGTTTTCCTTCATAAATCAGTACTATTGGTCACCCTTTATGTCTGTCTGTTGTTTTATAAATATTGAACCAAAGATATATGATTAAAACACAAAACCAAGTTTGATGACATTATGTCCAGTTATTACCAAACCATACAGTTTTTTTCATTTTTTGAAAAATGATACTTTTGGAGATAGGAGGATAGGTAGTTAAGATATTTATATTTATATTTATATTTATATTTATATTTATATTTATATTTATATTTATATTTATATTTATATTTATATGTGATTGAATCCTGAATTTTGGAGAAACGGTAGAACTCAGTTTTGTACTTCTTCCTCCGTTTTAAACATGTGGATGACTTTTTTCTGTTTCTTTCTTTTTGTGATCTTTTTAATTCTTCTCTCCTCGGCTTTGTTGTTTTTTTGATTTGCAGTTTCATCAACGTACGATAAAGATGTCATCATATTTTATTTAACGCTGTAGCATTTTACACAGAAGCTGATCTTACTGGTGAAAATCTCAAAAATGAACCCTAAACATCACAGGATGCATCATTATATAAGAGATAATAAAAAAGGGGGCACCACAGAGCAGTCGTGCTCAGGGCACCCACATGGCTAGCAGCGGCCCTGATCTCCACATTACAGCCGAACGCTGCTGTATGCCACAGGGAAGCTCCTCCTTATCTTCCTCCTTCCTCCTCCTCCTGCAGGTGTAGCTGTCAGAGCGCCTGGTCTTGGAGCTGAAATAGCTCCCGTGGATGGAAATAGAAATGTGGTGGAGGAGAAGTCGAGCAGGACCAGGCAGAGCTTAGATGTGTGTGGACAGCTGTTCCGGGTTTTAACGCCCGGCACGAACATTTGTGTCAATGAGACGCCAGAAGGAGTGAAAGGTCACACGTTTGAGCACAGGTGAAGATAGAAGAAGGAGAAGTCCAGAAGTCATTGTTCTCGCCATTGAGCCTGTATGTTCCTCGTGTTCACAACCTTCTTACAAACTTTTACAATTATTTACAAAAGTCTTCATCCAGGAAAACTCAGAACATCTTCCCAAAAATCCTTATCTTAAAATAAATAAGATATTGTAGATAAGAATTTCCCTCAGGGGAAAATTAAACTATTTTTCATTCATTTAATTTATTCATGAAGAAGATGAAGATGGATTTATTTCTATTTCTGGTCTTCCTGAACTCATCCATGTGACCGACGTCAGACACATCCTCCGTAAATGTCTGGGTCACCTGCAGCTCCCACAACGGTGGCTTTTTATCAGAATGACTGCCTTTATTGGGAGATTAACCCTTTCATGCACATCTATTTAGACGCTGTTTTCTAGTCTATGAGGAGTGAGGATGCTGCAACTCACCAAAGAATAAATAAATAAAGTTTTATACACTGTCATTATGTAATTTCACACAGAAACAAAGAGGAAAAGAAAATGCTATATTATATAAATATGATAGAATACTATTTTAGGAATATTTTCATAGAATAGATACAAATAAATAAGACTCATGAAATGAATGAAATTGAAAGAACTTAAATTTATTAATCCTGCAGAGAAATGCTGTTTTATTTAATTATTTTTCTATAAAATTTTTTATAATTTTTATTTATGTAAAAAAAAGTTGCATTCTTTTTAGAAATAATGCATCAGAGGGTTAATAAAACCACTGACCTCCTGGTTAATAACACCACTAACCTCCTGGTTAATAACACCACTGATCTCCTGGTTAATAACACCTCTGACCTCCTGGTTAATAACACCACTGACCTCCTGGTTAATAACACCTCTGACCTCCTGGTTAATAACACCACTAACCTCCTGGTTAATAACACCTCTGACCTCGTGGTTAATAACACCACTGACCTCCTGGTTAATAACACCACTGACCTCGTGGTTAATAACACCACTGACCTCCTGGTTAATAACACCTCTGACCTCCTGGTTAATAACACCACTAACCTCCTGGTTAATAACACCTCTGACCTCCTGGTTAATAACACCACTAACCTCCTGGTTAATAACACCACTGACCTCCTGGTTAATAACACCACTGACCTCCTGGTTAATAACACCACTAACCTCCTGGTTAATAACACCTCTGACCTCGTGGTTAATAACACCACTAACCTCCTGGTTAATAACACCTCTGACCTCCTGGTTAATAACACCACTAACCTCCTGGTTAATAACACCACTGATCTCCTGGTTAATAACACCTCTGACCTCCTGGTTAATAACACCACTGACCTCCTGGTTAATAACACCTCTGACCTCCTGGTTAATAACACCACTAACCTCCTGGTTAATAACACCTCTGACCTCGTGGTTAATAACACCACTGACCTCCTGGTTAATAACACCACTGACCTCGTGGTTAATAACACCACTGACCTCCTGGTTAATAACACCACTGACCTCGTGGTTAATAACACCTCTGACCTCCTGGTTAATAACACCACTGACCTCCTGGTTAATAACACCACTGACCTCGTGGTTAATAACACCACTGACCTCCTGGTTAATAACACCTCTGACCTCCTGGTTAATAACACCACTAACCTCCTGGTTAATAACACCTCTGACCTCGTGGTTAATAACACCACTAACCTCCTGGTTAATAACACCTCTGACCTCCTGGTTAATAACACCACTAACCTCCTGGTTAATAACACCTCTGACCTCCTGGTTAATAACACCACTAACCTCCTGGTTAATAACACCTCTGACCTCGTGGTTAATAACACCACTAACCTCCTGGTTAATAACACCTCTGACCTCCTGGTTAATAACACCACTGCCCTCCTGGTTAATAACACCTCTGACCTCCTGGTTAATAACACCTCTGACCTCCTGGTTAATAACACCACTGACCTCCTGGTTAATAACACCACTGACCTCCTGGTTAATAACACCACTGACCTCCTGGTTAATAACACCTCTGACCTTCTTGTTAATAACACCTCTGACCTCCTGGTTAATAACACCACTGACCTCGTGGTTAATAACACCTCTGACCTTCTTGTTAATAACACCTCTGACCTCCTTGTTAATAACACCACTGACCTCCTGGTTAATAACACCACTGACCTCCTGGTTAATATCCTCGCTGACCTCCTGGTTAATAACACCTCTGACCTACTGGTTAATAACACCTCTGACCTTCTTGTTAATAACACCTCTGACCTCCTTGTTAATAACACCACTGACCTCCTGGTTAATAACACCACTGACCTCCTGGTTAATAACACCACTGACCTCCTGGTTAATATCCTCGCTGACCTCCTGGTTAATAACACCTCTGACCTCCTGGTTAATAACCACGCTGACCTCCTGGTTAATAACACCTCTGACCTCCTGGTTAATAACCACGCTGACCTCCTGGTTAATAACACCACTGACCTCCTGGTTAATATCCTCGCTGACCTCCTGGTTAATAACACCACTGACCTCCTGGTTAATATCCTCGCTGACCTCCTTGTTAATAACACCTCTGACCTCCTGGTTAATAACACCACTGACCTCCTGGTTAATAACACCACTGACCTCCTGGTTAATATCCTCGCTGACCTCCTGGTTAATAACACCTCTGACCTCCTGGTTAATAACCACGCTGACCTCCTGGTTAATAACACCTCTGACCTCCTGGTTAATAACCACGCTGACCTCCTGGTTAATAACACCACTGACCTCCTGGTTAATAACACCACTGACCTCCTGGTTAATATCCTCGCTGACCTCCTGGTTAATAACACCTCTGACCTACTGGTTAATAACACCTCTGACCTTCTTGTTAATAACACCTCTGACCTCCTTGTTAATAACACCACTGACCTCCTGGTTAATAACACCACTGACCTCCTGGTTAATATCCTCGCTGACCTCCTGGTTAATAACACCTCTGACCTCCTGGTTAATAACCACGCTGACCTCCTGGTTAATAACACCTCTGACCTCCTGGTTAATAACCACGCTGACCTCCTGGTTAATAACACCTCTGACCTCCTGGTTAATAACCACGCTGACCTCCTGGTTAATAACACCTCTGACCTCCTGGTTAATAACACCTCTGACCTCCTTGTTAATAACACCTCTGACCTCCTGGTTAATAACACCTCTGACCTCCTTGTTAATAACACCACTGACCTCCTGGTTAATAACACCTCTGACCTCCTGGTTAATAACACCTCTGACCTCCTTGTTAATAACACCTCTGACCTCCTGGTTAATAACACCTCTGACCTCCTTGTTAATAACACCACTGACCTCCTGGTTAATAACACCTCTGACCTCCTGGTTAATATCCTCGCTGACCTCCTTGTGGGGAAGTTACGACCCCCGGTTGCTGATTCCGGAATCTTACCGCCGGGTGCAGGGCTTCGGTTAGAAAGCTGACGAGTCGTCCAAGAAGGTTTGACACTTTATTACAGCCGTAGGCACGCAGGTGAACAGCATGTACATGCAGCCGGGACAGGCAGGATAAACAGGGTAGGCTGTTTTAGGCAGTTTCTGGAATACAACAAAAAGGGGATGTACTGGTCACAATCTCTTATCACGTAACAGGTTATTGACATCATTACGGCACACAACGTAGGAAGTACGCGGAACCGGAAGTTAGCAGCTACAGTACATAGCTAACGGCTAATCCACAACATAACATCTGCTGCAACTCACATACACACAAATGTAAACATGTATCCGACGAAACAACATTAGCAATCATAACAGGTCATATTCATATTATTGTTAATAACACCTCTGACCTCCTGGTTAATATCCTCGCTGACCTCCTGGTTAATAACACCTCTGACCTCCTTGTTAATAACCACGCTGACCTCCTGGTTAATAACACCACTAACCTCCTGGTTAATAACCTCGCTGACCTCCTGGTTAGTAACACCTCTGACCTCCTTGTTAGTAACCTCGCTGACCTCCTGGTTAATAACACCTCTGACCTCCTGGTTAATAACCCCGCTGATCTCCTGGTTAATAACCTCGCTGACCTCCTGGTTAATAACACCACTAACCTCCTGGTTAATAACCTAGCTGACCTCCTGGTTAGTAACACCTCTGACCTCCTTGTTAGTAACCTCGCTGACCTCCTGGTTAATAACACCTCTGACCTCCTGGTTAATAACCTCGCTGATCTCCTGGTTAATAACACCACTAACCTCCTGGTTAATAACCTCGCTGACCTCCTGGTTAGTAACACCTCTGACCTCCTGGTTAATAACCTCGCTGATCTCCTGGTTAATAACACCACTAACCTCCTGGTTAATAACCTCGCTGACCTCCTGGTTAGTAACACCTCTGACCTCCTTGTTAGTAACCTCGCTGACCTCCTGGTTAATAACACCTCTGACCTCCTGGTTAATAACCTCGCTGACCTCCTGGTTAATAACCTCGCTGACCTCCTGGTTAATAACACCACTGAACTCCTTGTTAGTAACCTTGCTGACCTCCTGGTTAGTAACCTTGCTGACCTGGTTAATAACACCTCTGACCTCCTGGTTAATAACCTCGCTGACCTCCTGGTTAATAACACCACTAACCTCCTGGTTAATAACCTAGCTGACCTCCTGGTTAGTAATCTCGCTGACCTGGTTAATAACACCTCTAACCGCCATGCCGCCCCCATATTAATATTTTTTGCATTGCCCCTCTGATATTAATAACATATTTCTCATTATTCCCTCAGATCCACTCGCTCCATCATCATCGCTGCATCTCTAGTGATGCTGGAGGCGACTGGATGCAGCAGCAGGTCACCTGCTTCACAAGCTGTAGAAAGTTCAGGATCTAAAGTGAGATGAACATTTATTTTACGGTGAACCGCTTTCCTCTTAAGCCACGAGACCACGACCAGACTGCAGGCTGCTGTCCAGGTCTGCACATAAAGCTGCTTTTATATGATCTGAATCTCACCGTGTGATCATCTATAACCACGTTACCACTTTAAACATGAAGACAAACAGGTTTCAGGGCACATTTTTATTACTATTATTTATTTTCTGCATTGTATTTGCTATTTGTTCTTACCTCTGAGTTTGCACAGCTCAGATATTTACCTGCAAATTAGGGACAGCTGGAACAAGGGGAGAGGAAATATACGGACATTTTCGCTGTTTATGAACATGTTTTTACGAAAAAAATGAATTTCAACTTAAAATTACAGCAAATAAGGACACATTTTGCTCATCAGAGAGCAGAATCCCCAGGTCTCCGCTCTCTGATGACCCAACAGAAAACACCCTTCTGGATCTCCTTCCAGTCACCTGACTCCCTGCTTCAGTTAGTTTCCTCTTCGAGAAAAAGACTTTTACTACGTTTACCTGCCATGTTGACAGCTGACACTGAAGACGTCTCCATGTGTTGATTTTAGCTGCAACCTTGACACGCGTGTCAGCATGTGACACAATCACACGCTCCATGTTTCTGTCGGTAATGTGCTGCACGCTAACAGACCCTGTTTTCTGTCTAAGGCCCCGATAATATCATCATCATGAGGAATACTGGATTTTTCTCTTCCAGATACTTGGAATTTAATGTTTGCTGGTTTTATATGCTGGTTTATAAATATGTAAAATGAATAAATTATGTAATATAATTTAAATATAATATAAAATATGTATAATAAATAAAATATCTTTAATATGTTGTTTGGGCATTTATAAAATATATAAGCATTTACATAATAACTGTATACATAAAATGAAATTTAAAACTGAAAGAGTTATTTTATAAATATGTATGTTTTATACTTAAATATATATTTTATATTATAATATGTATAATAAAATATTAATAAATATGTAAATGTTTAACTTCTTAAAACTTAATTTGTTTTTCTCCAGAAATTTTAGGTTTTTCATATAAACATGTTGAATATTTACAGGTTATTATCAGGTTATGTGTTTATACACTGAGAGATGCTTTGGTTCAGGTGTGTGTGTTTCTGGTTCTTTGGTTGTTGTTGTCTTGGTTATTTTTTAGGAACTCCTGATGATTGTCTTCTTAGTTTACCTGTAAAGCTGTAGGAAATTCTCTGTTGTGTTTCTGTAAAGGTGTAGCAGCTGCTTGTCTGCTGTTAGGTTGGAGTGAAGGGTCGTTGCTTCTATCTGCTGGATCTTTGTCTCCTCTTCCTTTTTTCTGCTTTCCTTTTACTTGTCTTGATTATTCTCCTCTTTTCTGTCCCCTCCAGTCAGGTCCAGCAAGATTACATAAATTCCATAATTGAAAATAAATTAATAAGATAAAAAAATGAAATAAATAAAAGTAAATTATAAAAAAAATCAGGTTATCAAGGGGAGCCTTATACGTATAAAGCTTCCCTTGGCAAAGCAAATTTGTTGCCAGACCATAATTCTGCCACCACCATGCTGGACAGGACAAGGTAGAAAAAAAGGGGGGGGGGGGGGGGCAGTCCAGGCCTCTTCCTCCATGTCTGGTCCTGCTGCAGCGGTGCGTTTGATGTAATCAGGAGAGAGCGGCTTTATTAACATGAAGAGACGTTTTTTTGACTGGAACTTAAGAAGAAAAAAAAACGACGTTTCTCTTTGTTCATTAAAACCCATGCAGCCGGGCAGAAAGTTGGGATTTTTGGATGGGAAACTGCTCCCAGAGGACAACATGAAACATAGTTTTAAACTTGTTTTTTTTAACCAAAATGGCTTTATTCTGGTGGATAGAAGTTTTAAAGCCAGACAGCAAAGACTTTTCTTTGACTTTTACAAGCGTGCAGCATAACTCGGGTCTTCTTCTGCCTCTGGTTCGGTGGATCTTGGTCATATTAAGATGAAACTTCCAGCTGTGGAATCTGTGAGATGTGAGCTTTCAGTAGAGGAGTCGTTTGTTCGTGTTCATGGGGAGACATCATCTGTGTTTACATGTTTTTCAGACTTTGTGTACCTGGTGTTTTAATTATTGTTGTCTTAACTGTGTTTGTTGGTGATAGAAATGGTTTTGCTGAGCTGGTAGCTGAGATTCTGGACTTTCTGTGGATACCACACATGTTTATAGTTACATTTACAGACCTGACACTACACCCGGAAACGAAATGTTAACCCTTAACTCCCGGTAGCGGAGGCTGCAGGTGCAGAGGTGAAGCTAAACAGTCAAGCTAAGAATGAAAGTTTAGAGAATTTATATCCAGAAATGTGGATAATGAAGCAGTGAAGCTGCATGGATGGAAGTTATTGTGCATATTGTGAATATTTCTCTCTCCTCACCATCTAGAAGCTGTGAGATTCTCATCCTGCTTTCTGTCTGTTCACCTGATGCTGATATTCATCACATATTGTTCCTTCTGTGTTTAGAAGGAAGCAGCTTCACAGCTTTAAATCCATCCTGCTGACTTTTTACCTTTTAGTTAGTAAATCCTGAACATTTCATCCTTCTTTCTCATAAATATTGTTTAGTGCAGGAGTCTGCAGCCTTTCCAATCCAAAGAGCCATTTTTCCCTCAGACAGCTAAATAAAACTAAATAAATAAAACTAAATAAAAAGACTTATAGTTTCTGATAAATATCTACTGTGAGAAATTTGTAGTCACTTTTGAAGAAACACATTTTTATTTCTATTTTTAGATTTTATAAAAAAGAAAAACATAAAACTTTCGTAAAAAGAGGATCTATGGTTCTATGGGATGTAGATATTTATGGTAAATTATGTCAAATTAAAAAAAACAATAGTTTCCATCCCAATGACAAGAAAAAATGATAAAAAAAATAATATTCCTGGTACTTTAGCTCTTTAGCATGTTTAGCCGTGTGTTAGGAGCCATTGTGGAAGATCCAGAGACCCACTTGCTGCTCCAGAGCCGCGGGTGGTTTGAAGGTTTAGTGTTTGTAAACCTAAATTTACTGCATTTTCTTCATATAGCAGTAGACCTTCTTTTAGAGGAAAAAGACATTTTGGGTGTAACGATGCGATTAATCACAATTAAAAATTTTAATCATTGCCCAGCATTAATTATATTATATTATATTATATTATATTATATTATATTATATTATATTATATTATAAGCAGATGAAACCCTTCTCACCCAGTGTACCTGGTGGTCCAAGTGGTTCAGAACTGGGCACAGATGAATGCAAAGTAGCTCTAACAAGTCCACCTACAGCACTCTGGAAATGGAAAACTTAAAACTGGAGACACGGGCCAACATGTCAGTGAACTATGACATCACTAACGAAGTGTTTGTCTTCTTAGGCATCGAAGTGTGCAGTGGGAAGTTACCAGACAGAAATTTAGTTGCCAGATTGATCATTCATACAGAGACAGAGCCTCTAATCATTATGTTGGAGATGTTTTGGACACAGCCTGAACAGAACCTGCTTCCTACCAGGCTGCTCACAGCACGTTTTCGTATTAACCTACCTGGATTATCCACTTTGGAACAGAAAACCCCAGATTACTGTTTAGTCTAGGTTAAGATAACCAGCTAAACAGTAAACCCTTTTTTGGACCACCAGTAAGAACATTTCCTTTAGTATCTTGTGTTTACGGTCCGTGTTTCCGTCGTGGTCTAAAGTTCTTTTTGTTTATCTTGCCTTTTAGTTCCATTGAAGAATCTTGTTTCCTACCTTATTGTATTTTAATTTCCCTCTCATCCCTACAAACTGAATTATTTTTGTTTCTTTTGAACTTATGGCAGCTTATTCTAGCAGATTACAGATGAAACTTTTCATTTCAAAGCAGTTTTAATCAGATCAGCTTTTAATTCAAACATTTAGTCATTTATAGGAATGTAAATTTCCACGTCGTGTTTATTTTTATCCTCCTCCAACCGTCAGCAGATGTTTGTGATGAAGTCACAGCCAGAGCTTTTTTCTAACATTGTTTATTATTTAAACCTCTTCATCAGTATGATGATGATGATGATGATGATGATGAAGCAGCTTCCTCTTAGTGCTGCATCCTGACCGTTCTTCGGAGGAGTCGATGTCCACATTTATCCTCTTTCCGGTGACCAGCTGACCCGTTCCTCGCTGTTTTTTCCAGCTGGATGTGAACGCACCTCCCAGCTGAGGAGGATTTACAGATTACAGGAAGTCACACGTTCACCGATCATTAACTTATTGATTAATTCTCCTCCCATTTCACTGATTGTTTCGTGGAAAACATTCAATCTTTTTTCCAGCCGCTGTTTCCTGATGAAGAGATTTAAAAACTCAGCGTGACGTGTGCGCTGACCTGTGGCGTGTTACAGGACACGTTTAACATCACACATGTGTTTTCACAGATCACTCCGGGCAGCAAGGCAGCGCAGGGGAGCCTGGTCCAGGGTGACGTCATCGTCGCCATCGACGGCGTCAGCACCGAGGGGATGACTCACCTGGAGGCCCAGAACAAGATCAAGATGGCCAATTACAACCTGGCGCTCACCATGTCCAAGTAAGACGTCTTCTGTCTCCGTTCCTGATGATACGGACCATCAAATCACTGCTGCCTCCAATGAGCAGAATTTAGGTCAATTCAATGATTTCTCTGTGAAAGAAATCAGAAGCTGAGATGAGGAAGAAATATTTGTGTCACACTTTCAGGTTTTAGCTGCTCAAAATTAAAAATTTGATTTTCTATTAAATAAAAACAGAAGTCAACGATTTCTAAACCTCATCAAGTCACATTTTATTCCCAGTAGAAGATAAACAACATGTCAGATGATGAAACTGAGACATTTTACATGTGATGAAAAATATGAGCTGAAAAAGCGCTGGAAAAAGTAGTTCCAGGGTGGTGTTCAGCGTGGTGTAAAAAGTAGTTCCAGGGTGATGTTCAGCATGGTGGAAAAAGTAGTTCCAGGGTGGTGTTCGGCGTGGTGTAAAAAGTAGTTCCAGGGTGATGTTCGGCATGGTGTAAAAAGTAGTTCCAGGGTGATGTTCAGCATGGTGGAAAAAGTAGTTCCTGGGTGATGTTCAGCGTGGTGTAAAAAGTAGTTCCAGGGTGATGTTCAGCGTGGTGTAAAAAGTAGTTCCAGGGTGATGTTCGGCACGGTGTAAAAAGTAGTTCCAGGGTGATGTTCGGCACGGTGTAAAAAGTAGTTCCAGGGTGATGTTCGACACGGTGGAAAAAGTAGTTTCAGGGTGATGTTCGGCACGGTGTAAAAAGTAGTTCCAGGGTGATGTTCGGCACGGTGTAAAAAGTAGTTCCAGGGTGATGTTCGGCACGGTGGAAAAAGTAGTTCCAGGGTGATGTTCGGCACGGTGGAAAAAGTAGTTCCAGGGTGATGTTCGGCACGGTGGAAAAAGTAGTTCCAGGGTGATGTTCGGCACGGTGGAAAAAGTAGTTCCAGGGTGATGTTCGGCACGGTGTAAAAAGTAGTT
This sequence comes from Melanotaenia boesemani, assembly GCF_017639745.1. Classification (NCBI taxonomy): domain Eukaryota; kingdom Metazoa; phylum Chordata; class Actinopteri; order Atheriniformes; family Melanotaeniidae; genus Melanotaenia; species Melanotaenia boesemani. The sequence goes on from NC_055697.1 coordinate 32,547,334, forward strand.
CCAGGGTGATGTTCGGCACGGTGTAAAAAGTAGTTCCAGGGTGATGTTCGGCACGGTGTAAAAAGTAGTTCCAGGGTGATGTTCGGCATGGTGTAAAAAGTAGTTCCTGGGTGATGTTCGGCATGGTGTAAAAAGTAGTTCCAGGGTGGTGTTCGGCACGGTGTAAGAAGTAGTTCCAGGGTGATGTTCAGCACGGTGTAAAAAGTAGTTCCAGGGTGATGTTCAGCATGGTGTAAAAAGTAGTTCCAGGATGGTGTTCAGCACGGTGTAAAAAGTAATTCCAGGGTGGTGTTCAGCATGGTGTAAAAAGTAGTTCCAGGGTGGTGTTCGGCACGGTGTAAAAAGTAGTTCCAGGGTGGTGTTCAGCATGGTGTAGCATCTCTTCTTCTAACATGTCTGGAAACGTCTGGGAAGTGAGGAGACCAGTTGCTGGAGTTTTAGGAGAGGAATGTCGTCCCATTCTGGTCTGATGCAGGATTCTAGCTGCTCTACAGTCCTGGACCTTGGTTGCTGGATTTGTGCTTCCATGATGCTCCAGATGTTGTGTACTGGTGAAAGGTCTGGACTGCAGGCAGGCCAGTTCAGCAGCCGGACTCTTCTCCTGTGAAGCCATGCTGCTGTGATGGATGCAGGATGTGGTTTTGCTAAAATCAAGTCCTGATTGTCTGGATGGGAGCATTTGTTGCTCAAAAACCAGGGCATCCATCGCCGGAGGTCTAGCAGAGTTTTAAGGGTTAAATCATAAACAGAACTAAAGTAACTCCATCATCACTCCTCAGCCGCTGTTTCACTTCTACAGTTTAGATTCTGTTCTTATGTGAAATGAAAACTCAGTTTTCGACTCTCCAGCTGGAGACAGTTTAGTCCTCCTGAGCCAGGATGATACCATCCATCCACCTGCTCTTCTGAGCCGTTTCCAACCAGCCAGGAGACATAATAACGTCTCAAAATCTCCTGGATGGTATCGAGTCCAACTCAGTCTCATGGCAGTAAAAACTCCGAAATAATATGCCATGTTTTCTGACTTATCTGGGTCTTTTTCCCTTTGCTAAACACTGAAAGCAATGCTGCATGATGATGTTGATGCTCTGTGTCTAACGTGACATTTTTCTCAAAGCAATAACCTAAAGAAAAACCAGGTAAGCCTGTAAAAATAGAACTTTTTCACAGACGAGTGCTGTTCATGTAATCAGCTGATGTCTCGTTTACGTAACTGCAGCATCAGGTGAAACAGTTTCAAGCATCTTTATGTGCTGTAATGTTTAATCTTGCCACAGAGTTTTATTCCAGAAAAGTGCAGGTCTGAGTAATCAGGGAAATGTGCATTAACACGGTGTGTTACTTCACCCAGAAAATCCTTCACCACGAAGGTCACTCTGGTGGAAATACCATGAATTATTATATAATATCTGATCCTGCTGAACTGGTGCAGCGGAGAGGAAAAAGAAGGTCAGAGCACATCAAAGGTAGAAAATTAATAAATAAATTACATGGTGAATAAAGCAGAGCTGCTTCAGGAAGGATGGATGGGTGCAGGGGAGCTGCCAGGGATTTTGGATCCCATGAAAAAAAAGTGGACTCCCCTGAAACATTTTATACTGTAATACATAAAATGAGCTATTTTAATGATATTTGGACTATCAAACCTATAGTTGTGAAAAGAAAAACATGACAGGCTACTTGGTAGGGGAAGCACTAAAAACACAATGAAGTCCATTTAGATTCAATTATTTGCTGCAGCGGAAACTTTATATTCCAAACCCATCTCTCTCTTTTTAAATACTTAAACAATTAATTATCTCAAAATCAATTACTTAAAATACAAAACTTAAATACAAAACAACCTCTTTCATGAAAATGAAATGCATTTATAATCTGTGGAGGAACTGGACCAGCTGAAGAGCGGACACAAATGCAGGTAGTGGTGTAGAAGAATTTAATAAAATTATCCACTGAAAGCAGCACAGAGTCTGAGAGAAGACGTAAGGCTTTACAACGGACTGCTGTGAACTGAGGGTTTAAGTCGAGGGGTAACAGGTGTGACTTGTAATGCTGATGAAGATGAGACACAGGTGGAGTCCAAGATGGCGGAAGCAGGGGAATCCTGGGTAGTGTAGTGTCAGAACCGGTGATCAGTAGTCTGGTGAAGATGAGCGTAGTGGTGGAGGAGGACAGAAACAAATCTAATCTCAGCCAAAACACCATCAAAACAAAAATGTTTTTTATGATTTATTGTATTGTATCATTGAACATTATCACTGAACAAGAGGAAACACAAAATAATAAATAAAAATAAATAAATAAATAAAATCAGATGCAAATGGTAAAATAAATTAGGTAGGCTAGGAAACAGAAACTAGGACCTCACACGGTTTATTGTGTCATATGAACTGAATGTAATACGGTCACTGTGAAGATTTTAAAAGGTAGAACTTTGTGTAATAAGATATGAAGGAGTGGTAAAGGTTCACTATTGCTGAGTCAAGCTCTTTCAGTCCCATTCACAATCCCTGTCCCTCTCAGCCTTTTTCACCAAGAGCCCAACGTGGAGCTTTCTCCCTGGAAAATCACTTATCAAGTCCTGAAGTCCAGCTTTCTATTCTATCAGCTGTTCTATTATATAGTATCTCCAACGATGTAATGTCTGGCAGCATCTGCTTTGGCTGCTCTTGTGTCTGTTCGGAGCATACGTGATGTCTTTTTAGCAGAGCAGCTTGCTAACCGTTTACCTGCATTGATAATTTGACAAAAAAAAAAACAGTGAAATGAATAAAATCCAGAGTTTTCTTCAGAAATATGAGCTAATATGGGAGCAGGGAGAGCTAGCTTAAGCCTGGTACACACATAACAATTTTTGGGCTGTTTTTGTCCCGATTTTGCCTCTTTGCGACCTCAGACGGCAAACGCTTGATCATCATGAGATTTCTCTGTGCAATCATCATTTGGTAGTTTTATTCAGAGACTCTATCTGGTAAATCCACCATGATCCATGATAACAGCATTATTTATCACATTTCACCATAAAAACATCACCATCACTGCTATGTTGCTAAGAGACCTCTATTTAGACCTGGACATGATGATGAAGCCACTTCCTGTCAGACTTTCCACCAATCAGAGAGCTTAGATTGACGGTAACGTCCAATCAGGAGCAGCCAAAGATCAACCAGTGAGCAGAAAGTTCTATGTGTGTGTGAAAAGAAGAAAAATAATGCTCCTCTATGGCTGGAATAAAGCCAAGAAGACGTTTCTGATGCACGGTGGCGCCACAAAGCAGCTGAGCTGGAGCTGGTTTAGTGAGGATAGCAGGTAAATAGTAGCAGGAATAACTGGAAATGAGGAAAAAGTGGAAACATGGAAATAGTTTCTGTTGTGTGTTTGTTTCAATAACAATATTTTTTGTCCTGAAAGCCAAGACTTGAGAGAACGATGAGATGAGAAAAGGTTTGGTCACTGTTGATCTGTGTGTTATTTCTACAAAGTTCTGTTAGTAATAAATTCTGCTTTCTTCTTCTGGTCGACCTTTATGCTGCTACATCTATTCATACATTCATTTTACATCATTTTACCTCCCAGTCTGACAGCTGCTACACACTGGTTTATACTGGGATTAAAAGCTGTTACAGACTGGTTTATACTGGGATTAAAAGCTGCTACAGACTGGTTTATACTGTGATTAAAAGCTGCTACAGACTGGTTTATACTGGGATTCAAGCTTCAGCTGCTACACACTGGTTTATACTGGTATTAAAAGCTGCTACACACTGGTTTATACTGGGATTAAAAGCTGTTACAGACTGGTTTATACTGGGATTAAAAGCTGTTACAGACTGGTTTATACTGGGATTAAAAGCTGTTACAGACTGGTTTATACTGGGATTAAAAGCTGTTACAGACTGGTTTATACTGGGATTAAAAGCTGTTACAGACTGGTTTATACTGGGATTAAAAGCTGTTACAGACTGGTTTATACTGGGATTAAAAGCTGCTACAGACTGGTTTACACTGGGATTAAAAGCTGCTACAGACTGGTTTACACTGGGATTAAAAGCTGTTACAGACTGGTTTATACTGGGATTAAAAGCTGCTACAGACTGGTTTACACTGGGATTAAAAGCTGCTACAGACTGGTTTACACTGGGATTAAAAGCTGCTACAGACTGGTTTATACTGGGATTAAAAGCTGCTACAGACTGGTTTATACTGGGATTAAAAGCTGCTACAGACTGGTTTATACTGGGATTAAAAGCTCTTACACACTGGTTTATACTGGGAATAAAAAATGTTACAGACTGGTTTATACTGGGATTGAAAGCAGCTACAGAATGGTTTATACTGGGATTAAAAGCTGTTACACACTGGTTTATACTGGGATTAAAAGCTGCTACACACTGGTTTATACTGGGAATAAAAAATGTTACAGACTGGTTTATACTGGGATTGAAAGCAGCTACAGACTGGTTTATACTGGGATTAAAAGCTGTTACAGACTGGTTTATACTGGGATTAAAAGCTGTTACAGACTGGTTTATACTGGGTTTAAAAGCTGCTACAGACTGGTTTATACTGGGATTAAAAGCTGTTACAGACTGGTTTATACTGGGATTAAAAGCTGTTACAGACTGGTTTATACTGGGATTAAAAGCTGTTACAGACTGGTTTATACTGGGTTTAAAAGCTGCTACAGACTGGTTTATACTGGGATTAAAAGCTGCTACAGACTGGTTTACACTGGGATTAAAAGCTGTTACAGACTGGTTTATACTGGGATTAAAAGCTGCTACACACTGGTTTATACTGGGATTAAAAGCTGTTACAGACTGGTTTATACTGGGATTGAAAGCAGCTACAGACTGGTTTATACTGGGATTAAAAGCTGTTACAGACTGGTTTATACTGGGATTAAAAGCTGCTACAGACTGGTTTATACTGGGATTAAAAGCTGTTACAGACTGGTTTATACTGGGTTTAAAAGCTGTTACAGACTGGTTTATACTGGGATTAAAAGCTGCTACAGACTGGTTTATACTGGGATTAAAAGCTCTTACACACTGGTTTATACTGGGAATAAAAAATGTTACAGACTGGTTTATACTGGGATTGAAAGCAGCTACAGAATGGTTTATACTGGGATTAAAAGCTGTTACACACTGGTTTATACTGGGATTAAAAGCTGCTACACACTGGTTTATACTGGGAATAAAAAATGTTACAGACTGGTTTATACTGGGATTGAAAGCAGCTACAGACTGGTTTATACTGGGATTAAAAGCTGTTACAGACTGGTTTATACTGGGACTAAAAGCTGCTACAGACTGGTTTATACTGGGAATAAAAAATGTTACAGACTGGTTTATACTGGGATTGAAAGCAGCTACAGACTGGTTTATACTGGGATTAAAAGCTGTTACAGACTGGTTTATACTGGGATTAAAAGCTGCTACAGACTGGTTTATACTGGGATTAAAAGCTGTTACATACTGGTTTATACTGGGATTAAAAGCTGCTACAGACTGGTTTATACTGGCATTAAAAGCTGTTACAGACTGGTTTATACTGGGATTAAAAGCTGCTACAGACTGGTTTATACTGTGATTAAAAGCTGCTACAGACTGGTTTATACTGGGATTCAAGCTTCAGCTGCTACACACTGGTTTATACTGGTATTAAAAGCTGCTACACACTGGTTTATACTGGGATTAAAAGCTGTTACAGACTGGTTTATACTGGGATTAAAAGCTGTTACAGACTGGTTTATACTGGGATTAAAAGCTGTTACAGACTGGTTTATACTGGGATTAAAAGCTGTTACAGACTGGTTTATACTGGGATTAAAAGCTGTTACAGACTGGTTTATACTGGGATTAAAAGCTGCTACAGACTGGTTTACACTGGGATTAAAAGCTGCTACAGACTGGTTTACACTGGGATTAAAAGCTGTTACAGACTGGTTTATACTGGGATTAAAAGCTGCTACAGACTGGTTTACACTGGGATTAAAAGCTGCTACAGACTGGTTTACACTGGGATTAAAAGCTGCTACAGACTGGTTTATACTGGGATTAAAAGCTGCTACAGACTGGTTTATACTGGGATTAAAAGCTGCTACAGACTGGTTTATACTGGGATTAAAAGCTGCTACAGACTGGTTTATACTGGGATTAAAAGCTGCTACAGACTGGTTTATACTGGGATTAAAAGCTGCTACAGACTGGTTTACACTGGGATTAAAAGCTGCTACACACTGGTTTACACTGGGATTAAAAGCTGCTACACACTGGTTTATACTGGGATTAAAAGCTGCTACAGACTGGTTTATACTGGGATTAAAAGCTGTTACAGACTGGTTTATACTGGGATTAAAAGCTGTTACAGACTGGTTTATACTGGGATTAAAAGGTGTTACAGACTGGTTTATACTGGGTTTAAAAGCTGCTACAGACTGGTTTATACTGGGATTAAAAGCTGCTACAGACTGGTTTATACTGGGATTAAAAGCTGCTACACACTAGTTTACACTGGGATTAAAAGCTGCTACACACTGGTTTATACTGGGATTAAAAGCTGTTACAGACTGGTTTATACTGGGTTTAAAAGCTGTTACAGACTGGTTTATACTGGGATTAAAAGCTGCTACAGACTGGTTTATACTGGGATTAAAAGCTGTTACAGACTGGTTTATACTGGGATTAAAAGCTGCTACAGACTGGTTTATACTGGGATTAAAAGCTGTTACAGACTGGTTTATACTGGGATTAAAAGCTGTTACAGACTGGTTTATACTGGGTTTAAAAGCTGTTACAGACTGGTTTATACTGGGATTAAAAGCTGTTACAGACTGGTTTATACTGGGATTAAAAGCTGCTACAGACTGGTTTATACTGGGATTAAAAGCTGTTACAGACTGGTTTATACTGGGTTTAAAAGCTGTTACAGACTGGTTTATACTGGGATTAAAAGCTGCTACAGACTGGTTTATACTGGGATTAAAAGCTGCTACAGACTGGTTTATACTGGGATTAAAAGCTGTTACAGACTGGTTTATACTGGGATTAAAAGCTGTTACAGACTGGTTTATACTGGGTTTAAAAGCTGTTACAGACTGGTTTATACTGGGATTAAAAGCTGCTACAGACTGGTTTATACTGGGATTAAAAGCTGCTACAGACTGGTTTACACTGGGATTAAAAGCTGTTACAGACTGGTTTATACTGGGATTAAAAGCTGCTACAGACTGGTTTACACTGGGATTAAAAGCTGCTACAGACTGGTTTACACTGGGATTAAAAGCTGCTACAGACTGGTTTATACTGGGATTAAAAGCTGCTACAGACTGGTTTATACTGGGATTAAAAGCTGCTACACACTGGTTTATACTGGGATTAAAAGCTGTTACAGACTGGTTTATACTGGGTTTAAAAGCTGTTACAGACTGGTTTACACTGGGATTAAAAGCTGCTACAGACTGGTTTACACTGGGATTAAAAGCTGCTACACACTAGTTTACACTGGGATTAAAAGCTGCTACACACTGGTTTATACTGGGATTAAAAGCTGTTACAGACTGGTTTATACTGGGTTTAAAAGCTGTTACAGACTGGTTTATACTGGGATTAAAAGCTGCTACAGACTGGTTTATACTGGGATTAAAAGCTCTTACACACTGGTTTATACTGGGATTAAAAGCTGCTACAGACTGGTTTATACTGGGATTAAAAGCTGTTACAGACTGGTTTATACTGGGATTAAAAGCTGTTACAGACTGGTTTATACTGGGTTTAAAAGCTGTTACAGACTGGTTTATACTGGGATTAAAAGCTGTTACAGACTGGTTTATACTGGGATTAAAAGCTGCTACAGACTGGTTTATACTGGGATTAAAAGCTGTTACAGACTGGTTTATACTGGGTTTAAAAGCTGTTACAGACTGGTTTATACTGGGATTAAAAGCTGCTACAGACTGGTTTATACTGGGATTAAAAGCTGCTACAGACTGGTTTATACTGGGATTAAAAGCTGTTACAGACTGGTTTATACTGGGTTTAAAAGCTGTTACAGACTGGTTTATACTGGGATTAAAAGCTGCTACAGACTGGTTTACACTGGGATTAAAAGCTGCTACAGACTGGTTTACACTGGGATTAAAAGCTGTTACAGACTGGTTTATACTGGGATTAAAAGCTGCTACAGACTGGTTTACACTGGGATTAAAAGCTGCTACAGACTGGTTTACACTGGGATTAAAAGCTGCTACAGACTGGTTTATACTGGGATTAAAAGCTGCTACAGACTGGTTTATACTGGGATTAAAAGCTGCTACAGACTGGTTTATACTGGGATTAAAAGCTGCTACAGACTGGTTTATACTGGGATTAAAAGCTGCTACAGACTGGTTTATACTGGGATTAAAAGCTGCTACAGACTTGTTTACACTGGGATTAAAAGCTGCTACACACTGGTTTACACTGGGATTAAAAGCTGCTACACACTGGTTTATACTGGGATTAAAAGCTGTTACAGACTGGTTTATACTGGGATTAAAACTGCTACAGACTGGTTTATACTGGGATTAAAAGCTGCTACAGACTGGTTTACACTGGGATTAAAAGCTGCTACACACTAGTTTACACTGGGATTAAAAGCTGCTACACACTGGTTTATACTGGGATTAAAAGCTGTTACAGACTGGTTTATACTGGGTTTAAAAGCTGTTACAGACTGGTTTATATTGGGATTAAAAGCTGCTACAGACTGGTTTATACTGGGATTAAAAGCTCTTACACACTGGTTTATACTGGGATTAAAAGCTGCTACAGACTGGTTTATACTGGGATTAAAAGCTGTTACAGACTGGTTTATACTGGGATTAAAAGCTGTTACAGACTGGTTTATACTGGGTTTAAAAGCTGTTACAGACTGGTTTATACTGGGATTAAAAGCTGTTACAGACTGGTTTATACTGGGATTAAAAGCTGCTACAGACTGGTTTATACTGGGATTAAAAGCTGTTACAGACTGGTTTATACTGGGTTTAAAAGCTGTTACAGACTGGTTTATACTGGGATTAAAAGCTGCTACAGACTGGTTTATACTGGGATTAAAAGCTGCTACAGACTGGTTTATACTGGGATTAAAAGCTGTTACAGACTGGTTTATACTGGGATTAAAACCTGTTACAGACTGGTTTATACTGGGTTTAAAAGCTGTTACAGACTGGTTTATACTGGGATTAAAAGCTGCTACAGACTGGTTTATACTGGGATTAAAAGCTGTTACAGACTGGTTTATACTGGGTTTAAAAGCTGCTACAGACTGGTTTATACTGGGATTAAAAGCTGCTACAGACTGGTCTATACTGGGAATAAAAGCTCTTACACACTGGTTTATACTGGGAATAAAAAATGTTACAGACTGGTTTATACTGGGATTGAAAGCAGCTACAGAATGGTTTATACTGGGATTAAAAGCTGTTACACACTGGTTTATACTGGGATTAAAAGCTGCTACACACTGGTTTATACTGGGAATAAAAAATGTTACAGACTGGTTTATACTGGGATTGAAAGCAGCTACAGACTGGTTTATACTGGGATTAAAAGCTGTTACAGACTGGTTTATACTGGGATTAAAACTGCTACAGACTGGTTTATACTGGGATTAAAAGCTGTTACAGACTGGTTTATACTGGGTTTAAAAGCTGTTACAGACTGGTTTATACTGGGATTAAAAGCTGCTACAGACTGGTTTATACTGGGATTAAAAGCTCTTACACACTGGTTTATACTGGGAATAAAAAATGTTACAGACTGGTTTATACTGGGATTGAAAGCAGCTACAGAATGGTTTATACTGGGATTAAAAGCTGTTACACACTGGTTTATACTGGGATTAAAAGCTGCTACACACTGGTCTATACTGGGAATAAAAGCTGCTACAGACTGGTTTACACTGGGATTAAAAGCTGTTACAGACTGGTTTATACTGGGATTAAAAGCTGCTACAGACTGGTTTACACTGGGATTAAAAGCTGCTACAGACTGGTTTACACTGGGATTAAAAGCTGCTACAGACTGGTTTATACTGGGATTAAAAGCTGCTACAGACTGGTTTATACTGGGATTAAAAGCTGCTACAGACTGGTTTATACTGGGATTAAAAGCTGCTACAGACTGGTTTATACTGGGATTAAAAGCTGCTACAGACTGGTTTATACTGGGATTAAAAGCTGCTACACACTGGTTTACACTGGGATTAAAAGCTGCTACACACTGGTTTACACTGGGATTAAAAGCTGCTACACACTGGTTTATACTGGGATTAAAAGCTGCTACAGACTGGTTTATACTGGGATTAAAAGCTGTTACAGACTGGTTTATACTGGGATTAAAAGCTGTTACAGACTGGTTTATACTGGGATTAAAAGCTGTTACAGACTGGTTTATACTGGGTTTAAAAGCTGCTACAGACTGGTTTATACTGGGATTAAAAGCTGCTACAGACTGGTTTACACTGGGATTAAAAGCTGCTACACACTAGTTTACACTGGGATTAAAAGCTGCTACACACTGGTTTATACTGGGATTAAAAGCTGTTACAGACTGGTTTATACTGGGTTTAAAAGCTGTTACAGACTGGTTTATACTGGGATTAAAAGCTGCTACAGACTGGTTTATACTGGGATTAAAAGCTCTTACACACTGGTTTATACTGGGATTAAAAGCTGCTACAGACTGGTTTATACTGGGATTAAAAGCTGTTACAGACTGGTTTATACTGGGATTAAAAGCTGTTACAGACTGGTTTATACTGGGTTTAAAAGCTGTTACAGACTGGTTTATACTGGGATTAAAAGCTGTTACAGACTGGTTTATACTGGGATTAAAAGCTGCTACAGACTGGTTTATACTGGGATTAAAAGCTGTTACAGACTGGTTTATACTGGGTTTAAAAGCTGTTACAGACTGGTTTATACTGGGATTAAAAGCTGCTACAGACTGGTTTATACTGGGATTAAAAGCTGCTACAGACTGGTTTATACTGGGATTAAAAGCTGTAACAGACTGGTTTATACTGGGATTAAAACCTGTTACAGACTGGTTTATACTGGGTTTAAAAGCTGTTACAGACTGGTTTATACTGGGATTAAAAGCTGCTACAGACTGGTTTATACTGGGATTAAAAGCTGTTACAGACTGGTTTATACTGGGTTTAACAGCTGCTACAGACTGGTTTATACTGGGATTAAAAGCTGCTACAGACTGGTCTATACTGGGAATAAAAGCTCTTACACACTGGTTTATACTGGGAATAAAAAATGTTACAGACTGGTTTATACTGGGATTGAAAGCAGCTACAGAATGGTTTATACTGGGATTAAAAGCTGTTACACACTGGTTTATACTGGGATTAAAAGCTGCTACACACTGGTTTATACTGGGAATAAAAAATGTTACAGACTGGTTTATACTGGGATTGAAAGCAGCTACAGACTGGTTTATACTGGGATTAAAAGCTGTTACAGACTGGTTTATACTGGGATTAAAACTGCTACACACTGGTTTATACTGGGATTAAAAGCTGTTACAGACTGGTTTATACTGGGTTTAAAAGCTGTTACAGACTGGTTTATACTGGGATTAAAAGCTGCTACAGACTGGTTTATACTGGGATTAAAAGCTCTTACACACTGGTTTATACTGGGAATAAAAAATGTTACAGACTGGTTTATACTGGGATTGAAAGCAGCTACAGAATGGTTTATACTGGGATTAATAGCTGTTACACACTGGTTTATACTGGGATTAAAAGCTGCTACACACTGGTTTATACTGGGAATAAAAAATGTTACAGACTGGTTTATACTGGGATTGAAAGCAGCTACAGACTGGTTTATACTGGGATTAAAAGCTGTTACAGACTGGTTTATACTGGGATTAAAAGCTGCTACAGACTGGTTTATACTGGGATTAAAAGCTGTTACAGACTGGTTTATACTGGGTTTAAAAGCTGTTACAGACTGGTTTATACTGGGATTAAAAGCTGCTACAGACTGGTTTATACTGGGATTAAAAGCTCTTACACACTGGTTTATACTGGGAATAAAAAATGTTACAGACTGGTTTATACTGGGATTGAAAGCAGCTACAGAATGGTTTATACTGGGATTAAAAGCTGTTACACACTGGTTTATACTGGGATTAAAAGCTGCTACACACTGGTTTATACTGGGAATAAAAAATGTTACAGACTGGTTTATACTGGGATTGAAAGCAGCTACAGACTGGTTTATACTGGGATTAAAAGCTGTTACAGACTGGTTTATACTGGGATTAAAAGCTGCTACAGACTGGTTTATACTGGGATTAAAAGCTGTTACAAACTGGTTTATACTCGGATTAAAAGCTGCTACAGACTGGTTTATACTGGGATTAAAAGCTGTTACAGACTGGTTTATACTGGGATTAAAAGCTGCTACAGACTGGTTTATACTGGGATTAAAAGCTGTTACAGACTGGTTTATACTGGGTTTAAAAGCTGCTACAGACTGGTTTATACTGGGATTAAAAGCTGCTACAGACTGGTCTATACTGGGAATAAAAGCTCTTACACACTGGTTTATACTGGGAATAAAAAATGTTACAGACTGGTTTATACTGGGATTGAAAGCAGCTACAGAATGGTTTATACTGGGATTAAAAGCTGTTACACACTGGTTTATACTGGGATTAAAAGCTGCTACACACTGGTTTATACTGGGAATAAAAAATGTTACAGACTGGTTTATACTGGGATTGAAAGCAGCTACAGACTGGTTTATACTGGGATTAAAAGCTGCTACAGACTGGTTTATACTGGGATTAAAACTGCTACAGACTGGTTTATACTGGGATTAAAAGCTGTTACAGACTGGTTTATACTGGGTTTAAAAGCTGTTACAGACTGGTTTATACTGGGATTAAAAGCTGCTACAGACTGGTTTATACTGGGATTAAAAGCTCTTACACACTGGTTTATACTGGGAATAAAAAATGTTACAGACTGGTTTATACTGGGATTGAAAGCAGCTACAGAATGGTTTATACTGGGATTAAAAGCTGTTACACACTGGTTTATACTGGGAATAAAAAATGTTACAGACTGGTTTATACTGGGATTGAAAGCAGCTACAGACTGGTTTATACTGGGATTAAAAGCTGTTACAGACTGGTTTATACTGGGATTAAAAGCTGCTACAGACTGGTTTATACTGGGATTAAAAGCTCTTACACACTGGTTTATACTGGGATTAAAAGCTGCTACAGACTGGTTTATACTGGGATTAAAAGCTGTTACAGACTGGTTTATACTGGGTTTAAAAGCTGTTACAGACTGGTTTATACTGGGATTAAAAGCTGTTACAGACTGGTTTATACTGGGATTAAAAGCTGCTACAGACTGGTTTATACTGGGATTAAAAGCTGTTACAGACTGGTTTATACTGGGATTTAAAAGCTGTTACAGACTGGTTTATACTGGGATTAAAAGCTGCTACAGACTGGTTTATACTGGGATTAAAAGCTGCTACAGACTGGTTTATACTGGGATTAAAAGCTGTTACAGACTGGTTTATACTGGGTTTAAAAGCTGCTACAGACTGGTTTATACTGGGATTAAAAGCTGCTACAGACTGGTCTATACTGGGAATAAAAGCTCTTACACACTGGTTTATACTGGGAATAAAAAATGTTACAGACTGGTTTATACTGGGATTGAAAGCAGCTACAGAATGGTTTATACTGGGATTAAAAGCTGTTACACACTGGTTTATACTGGGATTAAAAGCTGTTACACACTGGTTTATACTGGGATTAAAAGCTGCTACACACTGGTTTATACTGGGAATAAAAAATGTTACAGACTGGTTTATACTGGGATTGAAAGCAGCTACAGACTGGTTTATACTGGGATTAAAAGCTGTTACAGACTGGTTTATACTGGGATTAAAACTGCTACAGACTTGTTTATACTGGGATTAAAAGCTGTTACAGACTGGTTTATACTGGGTTTAAAAGCTGTTACAGACTGGTTTATACTGGGATTAAAAGCTGCTACAGACTGGTTTATACTGGGATTAAAAGCTCTTACACACTGGTTTATACTGGGAATAAAAAATGTTACAGACTGGTTTATACTGGGATTGAAAGCAGCTACAGAATGGTTTATACTGGGATTAAAAGCTGTTACACACTGGTTTATACTGGGATTAAAAGCTGCTACACACTGGTTTATACTGGGAATAAAAAATGTTACAGACTGGTTTATACTGGGATTGAAAGCAGCTACAGACTGGTTTATACTGGGATTAAAAGCTGCTACAGACTGGTTTATACTGGGATTAAAAGCTGCTACAGACTGGTTTATACTGGGATTAAAAGCTGTTACAGACTGGTTTATACTGGGTTTAAAAGCTGTTACAGACTGGTTTATACTGGGATTAAAAGCTGCTACAGACTGGTTTATACTGGGATTAAAAGCTCTTACACACTGGTTTATACTGGGAATAAAAAATGTTACAGACTGGTTTATACTGGGATTGAAAGCAGCTACAGAATGGTTTATACTGGGATTAAAAGCTGTTACACACTGGTTTATACTGGGATTAAAAGCTGCTACACACTGGTTTATACTGGGAATAAAAAATGTTACAGACTGGTTTATACTGGGATTGAAAGCAGCTACAGACTGGTTTATACTGGGATTAAAAGCTGTTACAGACTGGTTTATACTGGGATTAAAAGCTGCTACAGACTGGTTTATACTGGGAATTAAAAGCTGTTACAGACTGGTTTATACTGGGATTGAAAGCTGCTACAGACTGGTTTATACTGGGATTAAAAGCTGTTACAGACTGGTTTATACTGGGATTAAAAGCTGCTACAGACTGGTTTATACTGGGATTAAAAGCTGTTACAGACTGGTTTATACTGGGATTAAAAGCTGCTACAGACTGGTTTATACTGGGAATAAAAAATGTTACAGACTGGTTTATACTGGGATTGAAAGCAGCTACAGACTGGTTTATACTGGGATTAAAAGCTGTTACAGACTGGTTTATACTGGGATTAAAAGCTGCTACAGACTGGTTTATACTGGGATTAAAAGCTGTTACAGACTGGTTTATACTGGGTTTAAAAGCTGTTACAGACTGGGTTTATACTGGGATTAAAAGCTGCTACAGACTGGTTTATACTGGGATTAAAAGCTCTTACACACTGGTTTATACTGGGAATAAAAAATGTTACAGACTGGTTTATACTGGGATTGAAAGCATGCTACAGAATGGTTTATACTGGGATTAAAAGCTGTTACACACTGGTTTTATACTGGGATTAAAAGCTGCTACACACTGGTTATACTGGGAATAAAAAATGTTACAGACTGGTTTATACTGGGATTGAAAGCAGGTTACAGACTGGTTTATACTGGGATTAAAAGCTGTTACAGACTGGTTTATACTGGGATTAAAAGCTGCTACAGACTGGTTTATACTGGGAATAAAAAATGTTACAGACTGGTTTATACTGGGATTGAAAGCAGCTACAGACTGGTTTATACTGGGATTAAAAGCTGTTACAGACTGGTTTATACTGGGATTAAAAGCTGCTACAGACTGGTTTATACTGGGATTAAAAGCTGTTACATACTGGTTTATACTGGGATTAAAAGCTGCTACAGACTGGTTTATACTGGCATTAAAAGCTGTTACAGACTGGTTTATACTTTGATTAAAAGCTGCTACAGACTGGTTTATACTGGGATTAAAAGCTGTTACAGACTGGTTTATACTGGGATTAAAAGCTGCTACAGACTGGTTTATACTGGGATTAAAAGCTGTTACAGACTGGTTTATACTGGGATTAAAAGCTGTTACATACTGGTTTATACTGGGATTAAAAGCTGCTACAGACTGGTTTATACTGGGATTAAAAGCTGCTACAGACTGGTTTATACTGGGATTAAAAGCTGTTACACACTGGTTTATACTGGGATTAAAAGCTGCTACAGACTGGTTTATACTGGGATTAAAAGCTGCTACACACTGGTTTGTACTGGGATTAAAAGCTGCTACAGACTGGTTTATACTGGGATTAAAAGCTGTTACAGACTGGTTTATACTGGGATTAAAAGCTGCTACAGACTGGTTTATACTGGGATTAAAAGCTGCTACAGACTGGTTTATACTGGAATTAAAAGCTGCTACAGACTGGTTTGTACTGGGATTAAAAGCTGCTACAGACTGGTTTGTACTGGGATTAAAAGCTGTTACACACTGGTTTATACTGGGATTAAAAGCTGTTACAGACTGGTTTATACTGGGATTAAAAGCTGCTACAGACTGGTTTATACTGGGATTAAAAGCTGCTACACACTGGTTTGTACTGGGATTAAAAGCTGCTACAGACTGGTTTGTACTGGGATTAAAAGCTGTTACAGACTGGTTTATACTGGGATTAAAAGCTGCTTACCAGACTGGTTATACTGGGATTAAAAGCTGCTACAGACTGGTTTATACTGGGATTAAAAGCTGCTACAGACTGGTTATACTGGGATTAAAAGCTGTTACAGACTGGTTTATACTGGGATTAAAAGCTGCTACAGACTGGTTTATACTGGGATTAAAAGCTGTTACAGACTGGTTTATACTGGGATTAAAAGCTGCTACAGACTGGTTTATACTGGGATTAAAAGCTGTTACAGACTGGTTTATACTGGGATTAAAAGCTGCTACAGACTGGTTTATACTGGGATTAAAAGCTGCTACAGACTGGTTTATACTGGGATTAAAGCTGCTACAGACTGGTTTATACTGGATTAAAAGCTGCCACAGACTGGTTTATACTGGGATTAAAAGCTGCTACAGACTGGTTTATACTGGGATTAAAAGCTGCTACAGACTTGTTTATACTGGGATTAAAAGCTGCTACAGACTGGTTTATACTGGGATTAAAAGCTGTTACAGACTGGTTTATACTGGGATTAAAAGCTGCTACAGACTGGTTTATACTGGGATTAAAAGCTGCTTACAGACTGGTTTATACTGGGATTAAAAGCTGTTACAGACTGGTTTATACTGGGATTAAAAGCTGTTACAGACTGGTTTATACTGGGATTAAAAGCTGTTACAGACTGGTTTATACTGGGAATTAAAAGCTGTTACAGACTGGTTTATACTGGGATTAAAAGCTGCTACAGACTGGTTTATACTGGGATTAAAAGCTGTTACACACTGGTTTATACTTGGATTAAAAGCTGCTACAGACTGGTTTATACTGGGATTAAAAGCTGTTACAGACTGGTTTATACTGGGATTAAAAGCTGCTACAGACTGGTTATACTGGGATTAAAAGCTGTTACAGAACTGGTTTATACTGGGATTAAAAGCTGTTACAGACTGGTTTATACTGGGATTAAAAAGCTGCTTACAGACTGGTTTATACTGGGATTAAAAGCTGCTACAGACTGGTTTATACTGGGATTAAAAGCTGCTACAGACTGGTTTATACTGGGATTAAAAGCTGCTACAGACTGGTTTATACTGGGATTAAAAGCTGCCACAGACTGGTTTATACTGGGATTAAAAGCTGCTATAGACTGGTTTATACTGGGATTAAAAGCTGCCACAGACTTGTTTATACTGGGATTAAAAGCTGCCACAGACTTGTTTATACAGGGATTAAAAGCTGTTACAGACTGGTTTATACTGGGATTAAAAGCTGCTACAGACTGGTTTATACTGGGATTAAAAGCTGCTACAGACTGGTTTATACTGGGATTAAAAGCTGTTACAGACTGGTTTATACTGGGATTAAAAGCTGTTACAGACTGGTTTATACTGGGATTAAAAGCTGTTACAGACTGGTTTATACTGGGATTAAAAGCTGTTACAGACTGGTTTATACTGGGATTAAAAGCTGCTACAGACTGGTTTATACTGGGATTAAAAGCTGCTACAGACTGGTTTATACTGGGATTAAAAGCTGCTACAGACTGGTTTATACTGGGATTAAAAGCTGCCACAGACTGGTTTATACTGGGATTAAAATCTGTTACAGACTGGTTTATACTGGGATTAAAAGCTGCTACAGACTGGTTTATACTGGGATTAAAAGCTGCTACAGACTGGTTTATGCTGGGATTAAAAGCTGTTACAGACTTGTTTATACTGGGATTAAAAGCTGTTACAGACTGGTTTATACTGGGATTAAAAGCTGTTACAGACTGGTTTATACTGGGATTAAAAGCTGCTACACACTGTTTATACTGGGATTAAAAGCTGCTACAGACTGGTTTATACTGGGATTAAAAGCTGCTACAGACTGGTTTATACTGGGATTAAAAGCTGTTACAGACTGGTTTATACTGGGATTAAAAGCTGCTACAGACTGGTTTATACTGGGATTAAAAGCTGTTACAGACTGGTTTATACTGGGATTAAAAGCTGCTACAGACTGGTTTATACTGGGATTAAAAGCTGTTACAGACTGGTTTATACTCGGATTAAAAGCTGTTACAGACTGGTTTATACTGGGATTAAAAGCTGTAACAGACTGGTTTATACTGGGATTAAAAGCTGTTACAGACTGGTTTATACTGGGATTAAAAGCTGCTACAGACTGGTTTATACTGGGATTAAAAGCTGCTACAGACTGGTTTATACTGGGATTAAAAGCTGTTACAGACTGGTTTATACTGGGATTAAAAGCTGCTACAGACTGGTTTATACTGGGATTAAAAGCTGTTACAGACTGGTTTATACTCGGATTAAAAGCTGTTACAGACTGGTTTATACTGGGATTAAAAGCTGTAACAGACTGGTTTATACTGGGATTAAAAGCTGTTACAGACTGGTTTATACTGGGATTAAAAGCTGCTACAGACTGGTTTATACTGGGATTAAAAGCTGCTACAGACTGGTTTATACTGGGATTAAAACTCCAGATTTTTCAGGTGGACTAAAAGATGGCAAAAATGGCTTGTGGGGTTTTAGGGTTAAAAGTTAAAGGATAACATGATTCTGTACGACTGTCACAAGCTTAACTAACCCGTCATGACCAGAATGGTGAAAACCAAATGACCTGAAACACTTCATCACCCTGCAGCGGTGTGTGAGGTGTGTGAGTTCAGAGGCTGATCTGTGTCACATAAACAGTCTAAAATGCTACAAACAGTTTTGATGTACAGGACTGAAATGAGTCAAATCTTTATCCCCCTGAAGGCATCTCACGGCTGTGATCTGATAAGTTTGGTGAGGAAATGAATGTGGGTCCTCGCTGAGCTCAGATCAGTCTCTCATAACCACAAACCCTGTGGGTGATGGATATGCTGGGATGCTTTACTCTAGTGAGATGAAGCCTGTCATGGGCCGGAGGATACGGGTCAGGAAATGATGCAAGTTCACTTAAGGTCAAATACAAATGTTTAAACATAAATATCTAAATATACAGAAACAGAATTTATTATTTAATTTTAGATTTGTTTCACAATACTGAGCAGCAACAAGAGAAAGAAATAACATAAAACAGTTTTCTTAGCAGGTTTTAAAATGAGTGGAGGGCCCTTAGCGGCGAGGAGCTGCTGATCAATACACGGATTAACTGATCATGTTCGGTCCGTTTGTTGCTCTGCTGCTTTCAGGTGTGACAACACAATGCCAAGGAGGAAAGACATCAGCAGTTGTCTTAGAGAAGCAACAGTCTGGGAAGGTTATCGGGTCATCTCCAGACTATCTGGAGTCTGTCTTCCTACAGAGAGAAAGAGTTTTCACAAGTAAAAAACACTGAAGACAGCTGCCGATCTTCCAGGAGTGGACGTCCCAGTAAGTTCAGACAGTGGAAAAATCGATCGCCATCTCAGCGTGTTAGCACTTAGTATGACAGCCCAGTTAGAAAAAGATGGAACCAGTGTGGCTTGTAGGGAAGGGTTGCAGGGGAAAAAGAACATGGCAGCACGGCTTAGGTCGACAAAGCTGCATCTAGACAAACCACCAGACTTCTGGAACAAGGTCCTCTGGACAGACCAGACCAGAGTGGACATGTTGGACGTAGCAGCTGTTAGCACAGTGGTGGAGGGATGATGATCTGGACACCTTGCAGTCACTGAGTGGACCATGAACTCCTCTGGATACCAGGGTCAGGGTGTGTAATGATAATACATTTTATTTAAATTGCCTTTCAAGAAACCCACAGTCCCTTTTCAGTTTATATCAACAGATCAGAGTAAATAAATCCAGAAACAAAAGTGAAACAAAGCAGAATAAAACAGAATAAAGAAAATAAAAGAGTTAAAAAGCAGTAGAAACACAGCAGTCAGGATTAAAGGTACAGTTTTTACCTGACACTCTTCCACCTTCATCAATGCTCACGTCTGCATCCTGACTGTGTTCCACATCTTTACTGCTTCCATCCAACTCTTCAGAGGTTTTCAGGTCAGCCTGAGCGTTTCCAGTTGCAGCAGATGTTTTCAACCTTTTCTTCATTTGCTGCTGGCATGACTTTTCCTCTGCAGATAACAGCCTATTTACTGGCCTATTTCTTGACTTTGAGGATCACAAAGACATTTTCTAACCTCTGACTCTCGACCTTTTCATTTTCTTACTCGCAGCAACGAAGCTGCGGCTGCTGCTTTTGTTCTACGTGATGTATAAGAGGCGCTGACCCCCTTCAAAGTGTCCTTATGTGAGCGTTTCCATCACAGCGACCCACATACTGAGAGATGTCAGCAATCTGTGGTATTAATGCAGTCTGACTTCCCCTCACAGCTTCAGTTTGTAGAGATCTCTCTGACAGTCTTCATCTTTTGGCTTATGTGATTTTTTATTCATTTATTTATTTGTTTTGTTATTTAGAAATAATTCTAATAAATGTTGTAAATGGATTTGTATTAATTTCATCCAGATCCTGAGATGTTCTCATATGGTTGTTTCATGGTAACCTAGATTTTGGGAGGATTTTAAGGTAACCCTCTCAGCTGGGTATTCCCAGCATCCTTTTCCCTGTGGGACTTTCCTGCTTTTCCTGCAGCTGTACTTCCTCCATAGGTTAATGTTTCCACCTTAGGCCGGATTTATGCTCGCGCGGCGTCTGCGTGCGGTCGGTTATAGCGTAGCTGACGCTGGTGAGTTTGCTTTCGCACTCGAGCGTAGGGTGAACGCTTCGTTTTGGTGTCGTGTTGCAGTTTCTCCTCCTAACCTGAAGCGGGCAGCAGGGGTGGTATCGGCCGGTAAACTCACCTGGTCAGAGTTTTTTTGATGGTTCACTTCAGTTCGGTGGTATTTCCTGTTTTAAAACAACAATGGCGTCCAGTATGGTTCAGTCTTTATTAGCTTGTGGAAGAAAACGAAGAAATAATTCGACCAGCCTCTTATCAACTTGATCCACTGGTTATTGTTTTTAAAAACCACACAAATTCAACGAGAAGATCCAGATATCCGGCAATACGTGATCCCAAATGAACCAATCACAAGGGAGTAGCTCTGTAACCGTCTGTGAAGCAGGGGTGCACATCAGGTCTGGAAGAGGTGCACGTCGAGCCTCTGCGGAGCTACGCTGAGCTTACGGCGGCAACGCAGACGCTGCACAACCATGAATCCGCTTTTAGGCCATCTACCAACTAAGCATGCTCAGAAACTCTCCATGGTTTTTAAGTTTTTGGGTGTGACTCTCTCCAGGGATCTAAGCTGGCATTCAAACACCGCTAACATTGCTAAAAGGCTCGCCAGCGCCTTTTCTTTTTACGGAAACTAAGGGAGTTTACTCCAAACAAAACTATTCTTTTAAACTTTTATCGGTGTGGTATTGAGAGTCTTCTTACCAGCTCTATTACTGTGTGGTTCGGTAATCTCACTGTGAAAGAGAAGAAAATTTTAAACAAAGTGGTTCACTCTGCTCGTAGGACAATTGGCTGTGACCTACCAGTCCTAGAGGTCTCCTACAAATCCAGACTTTTAACCAGAGCTTTGCAGATCATCAGGGATCCCTCTGGCCACCCTGCTTCCGAGATGTTTAACCTCCTCCCCTCAGGGAAGAGATATCGCTCTGTTAAATGCACTACATCTCTCCATGCTAACAGCTTTTTTCCACAAGCTGTGAAGACTTTGAACAATGCACCTTGAATACCTCGAACAAGCACCTTATTGTATTGCTTTTATTGCTTTTTTATTGCTATTTATTTTTACAGTGTTTTGTTGTTTTATTATATTACTGGCATCTATGTGTTCTTATGATCTGTCCATGTGTGTGTATTTAGGCTTGTGTTTTTTATGTTTTGTCTGTTTATATGTGGACAATGCTTGAGCTTCTTGCAACAGTTTTCCAATGTGGTTTTTTTTATACTGCAAATGGCAAATAAACTGAACTGAACTGAACTGAACTGAACTGACCTGGGGAGGTGTCTGAGGAGCATCCTAGTCTGATGTGTGAAGCACCTCAGCATGAAGCAGTAGAGCAGGGATCACCAGCTCCGGTCCTCGAGGGCCGGTGTCCTGCAGGTATCGAATGTTTCTCCACTGCAACACCTGATTAAAAAAAATGGATCTCCAACAGCTTTTTGTCAAGTTCTGACAAGTCTGTTAATGACTCGATCATGTGAGTGTTTCTGCAGAGAAACCT
This sequence comes from Melanotaenia boesemani, assembly GCF_017639745.1. Taxonomy (NCBI): domain Eukaryota; kingdom Metazoa; phylum Chordata; class Actinopteri; order Atheriniformes; family Melanotaeniidae; genus Melanotaenia; species Melanotaenia boesemani. The sequence goes on from NC_055697.1 coordinate 32,569,980, forward strand.
CCAATACCTGCAGGACATTAGCCCTTGAGGACCAGACTGGGTGATCCCTGGAGCGGAGAGTCTGAGCTTCCTATAGTCAGGGTTTAGACATCTGAGTTTCAGATTGCAGCGGTCCGGTTTCTCTGGATGGATTCTGGCTCCGTTGCTTCGCTTTGCCGGTGTAGTTCGTGGCCAGTCAGGTATCTGGAGGGATGGAACAAATATCTCTGGTGGACCACATCGAGTGTTTTCGACACAGACATGGTTCTGGAGGCTCAGAACCTCGGTGCTTTGTGGTGAACTGGCCCACGTTCACATCAGTTTAACCAGAACCAAACTGGCAAAGATGTTCATTCATTTTATGCAAGTCGCAAATCACTTTAAGTTGTGCTGAGTAATCTGCCATCTGGTCTGCTTAGAAGATGCATTATAATATCCAACTAATGTAAAATCCATCCTCAGCCTTTCTCTACCAGCATTCAGTAACAGTTCTGGTCTGTAGCTTAACCTGACCAATGCTCTGTCCCTCTCTTTTCTTTTCTTTACTGAATTTGGGAAACCTGGAGATGAGCATGGGAAATTTATTCAGATTAGTAAATATGTTTTTAACATACAGTTTCTCACAGAAGTGAGGACACCCCTCACATTTTTACAAATATTTCATTATATCTTTTCATGGGACACTATAGAAATGAAACTTTGATATACAGGACACCAAACTATAAAAAGTAAACTTTGATATTCTGTATGTCAAGAGGAGGGTCAACAAGCTGGTGCAGCATCACTGGCTTTCCTGCAGGTTTTAGACGTGTCCCTGCTGCATGACACCTGATCCACATCACAGCTTGTCATCAAGTTCAAGCCTCTAATGACCCATTAATAATCTGACTGAATTTGACTGATGGCACTGCACTGTGTCCTATTATGTATAACGTTTAATGTTTAATGTCCAGAGTGCATGTTGCTGATTTTAGATGTCAAACTATTTCCTGTAGGATTTTTAAATCGACCATATGAAATTGTGACATAACATCAGAATTTTTTCCAGGTTTGAGACACAGACTAGTTTTCTTGCTTGACTGTCTGACATTAATATTTTGCCTTTGTTTAAATTTTTTTGGCAAACTGGTTTCATGTCTCAGTGGAAAGGAGCTCTGGGCTGAACTCTAGGTTTTTCCAGATAAATGCTGCTGGCCTTACACAGCTCATAGGTATAGCTTTGTTTCTGCAGCTCAGAGTAAATTTAACGTTTATTTTTCTGCCACTTCCGCTCAGTTTTCCTGGATTCTCTTTTTAGGCTAGTGACCACGGGGGTGTTTCTCCATGGTCTTTTCTGTTTGCTCGAGGTTAACAAAGGAAACAAAGAGATTATCTTATCTTATCTTATCTTATCTTATCTTATCTTATCTTATCTTACCTTATCTTATCTTATCTTACCTTATCTTATCTTACCTTACCGGTGCAACAGCATCCATTACATTCAAGGTTTCCAGACTGAAATGATCCAGGAGTCGATCGGCTGACTCTGCTCTGGTTGTTGGTAACATAGCTCTGCTTTCCACAAACTTAGTTCTTGTTCTTTCATTAATGTTCCTCTTCCTAACCGAGGAGCAGCTGGTTGGACTTTCTGAGTGATCAGTAAATCAAACAAAATACAAAAATGGCCGAGACAAGGCCGAGTCCGCGACTGCAGCAGAAGAAATATCAGCACCTTTAGAGAACCAGGTCCAGAATGTGGCCTGGAATGTGGGTCGGTTCTTTTACATGTTGCCACAAACAACATGTCCAGTATGGAAGAAAACTCTTCACATTCCCATCCATCATGTTGTCTATGTTCAGATAAAATGGTTAAAATCAGTCGAGATAACCAACAATAATTCAGAAAATTCAGCAATAAAATTTGCTCGGTGTCCTGGACGTCTGGAAACGTCCCTTAAAATAAAACCAAGATATTCAAAATAATTAAAACCACCAGATGAAATCTCTTTCCACTGGAATGAATCTGTAAATAAGTCAGCTTCTCCTCCCCCTTTCCTCCCGTTTCCACGTTTATTCCTAAACCTAAAATGCGGGGATGTTGTTTCTTCTGTTCACCATGTTTCTGTCAGAAAAAGAAAATCTAAACTGGGAGAAAAGCAGCATCTATGACAGAAAGCTGCTGCAATTTTTAACAAATGAAGGAAAAGAAAGAAGCTACAGATGCAGAAAACATCTGTTTGGCAACTAAGCCGTAGATTTTATTCCATGTATGTGCAGTTTCACATACATGTGAAATGTATTTGTGATGATGTCATTGTATGATGTCATGCTTTTAGATATTTTTTATCGTGTCATATTTAACAAGGTTGTAGCTGTTTAACTGGAAGTGGATTTGGTTTAGTTATTTTAAACAAATTAAACCAAAACAGCGTTAATATGTGAACGGGCTCCGGACCAGTTTGTGCTGGAAAAGCCGGGTCCTGGTGTAAAAAAGGTTGAGAGTCCCTGGAGCGAACCACCAGGAATGCTGGCATCTGATGGTTTGCAAAGTTTAGCTAAGCTTCCGGTTGTTTGTGAGGGTGGTTTGGCCGAAGGTAACCCTGCTCACCTGAGGCTCCTGCACCGCAGTGAGAAGTCTGAACTGTCTCTGCTCTGTCCTGTTGACGCTGTGGTGATTGAGACATCTGTTTCTCACCTCAGGGATCACCTGTCGCTGCTGTTCTGTTTTCTTCTTCACCATGTTGCTTTGTTGGAGTTCCTGTTGCAGTGCCTTTGGTTTGTTTTATTTCTGAGCTTATTAAAGTTTAGCTTTGTGCTTTACTAGCTTCCCTCCTGTCTTTGAGTCGGTGTTTTAGTCTCTCACTGCTTTATATCGCAACAGAAACTTCCTTCAACCACTTCTGTCCACAGTTTTAAACTTCACACAGATGCCAGCAGAGGGCTGGAAAGTAGACTGAAGGATAAATCTACAGCTCGCTTTTCCTCATCTTTCCTTCCATTTTCCCTTCGTGTGGAAGGTGTGGATGCTCTGAGCTCTTTGAAGTGTTCCACAGCAGAACTTTCATGATCATGGATCATTGACAGAATCAGCATAAAAACAAGGTGAGAATTTTCTGAATGACGTGACGTCATCACTGTTTTCTCCTTGCAGGTCGAAGCGTCCTCCTCCGATGACGACACCCAGAATGGACGCAGCGATTCCCATGATCCCTCACCAGCAGGTAACTCCTCCCATAATGCATTTCTGCTCACACACAGTCTGGATGTCGTCCTGAAACCGATCAGCGGTTGTTCGTTGTTGATCAGAAAAGTCCTCTGGTCAGAATCTCTTCTCATGTGACAGAGCTGGATTTCCTGCTGTTATCTTTTCATTCTTCGTTTCCTTCATTAGATAGATAGATAGATAGATAGATAGATAGATAGAAAGAACGAACAAACTACTACAAACAAACTGCTTTACTTTAAAAACATTCAAGGATAAAAGTAGAAGTTTCTCAGGTCCTGTTTACACAACATTTACTCCCAATACTTTTTCTTTGCGTGTTAGATAAAAATTTAATTTACACATCAGAGGAATGGAAACTGTCTCCGTGCAGGGGAATGATGTAGTTTACATGCCAAGCCTCTGGGGGGCAGCAAGACTTCCAGGTGTGCACTGCATCCTGTTGGACCAGAAAACACAACAGAAGTGTTGTTCCAACCTCCATGTCAGCCATTTTCTTTCCCACCAGCGACTTGTCCTTCCAGGCCTGATCCAGATGTGCTCTGATGATGAACCCCAGCATAAGTGTTCTACCAGAAACAGGATTTGCTTTAACAGACCAAATAAATAAAAAGGCGCAGCTGCACAAACATGACAGGTCCGCCATCCACCCAAAAAGCCTGTTACCGTGGAAACGAGAACTCAGAACTCAATAATGTAAAAAGAAAATATAAGGTGACAATATATGTAATATATCAAGACTAAATATATATATATATATATATATATATATATATATATATATATATATATATATATATATATATATATATAATTTATAGATTTACAAATAAATTAATCTAATTTTTCTCTTTCATATATTTTTTTCTATAAATATAATATAATATAATATAATATAATATAATATAATCCTTATGTTCTTCTATCTGTCCAAACTAAATACAGACAGTGAAAAAGCTGGAGGGTAAATCAGTGCCCTGCACATCAAATATTGGTGTCCTTGAGAGACCCCTGTTTGCATAATGTACTCCCAGGACACGCACACATTCACACGCACACACAAGCTTAGGATTCTGGCCTTAAGGCTGAAGAGATGTAGAGACACAACTATCTGCTGCCCCCTGGTGGCTCCATGAGGAAATGCACAAAAAAATGCCAAATTAAATAGATTCAAAACTTTAAGTTTGTTTTCTCTGAAAATACTGAAAAAAGAAATCACTCAAATGGATCCAGAGAAGATGTCGAACTCCATTTCCTCTTCAGGCTGGGCTGCTACATTCAGTCATCTGTATAACACAGAAAAGAGCATCAGTCTGAATAAAAGGAAAAGATAGAAATATTTATTGTCATTGATCCGTGTAACATGTACAACGAAAATGAAATGTCAGTCAGTCAAAGTGCACAGTCATACATACATTCAACATTCAGCAGTACAAAAGAAATACTAATATTATGTAATATAAAATATCATAGAATTACGAAGCGATAACTAAAATAAGTTAAGAACGATCAGACCCACCCTCATACGTATTCACACATTCCTGATGTAGGCAGCGTTTTGTTGAGTGTGGTTATGCTTATTAAGTGTAGGATTAAAGCCGTTTTTAGTCTGTTAGTCTTTGCTCTGATTGAGCTGTATCACCGGATCCATACCTTAAATCTTATAATGAGAAATGTTGAGGACATTTAAAGCACTTTATTTTATTTAAAATTTCTTTTTAAATGTCAGGTCAAAGTGAAAATAGACATTCTGAAATGCTGGACAATTTAAAAAACATAAAACAACACGTTGGTGCCACAGATTGCTCTTCCTGTCAAAGCGTGGCTGTAGAAGTTAAACTCTGTGTCTTTTGAAATATTTCTAGAAAAAAAACGATGGAGAAACATTTTAATTTGAAGCTTTTTATATTGCTGAAGAACTACAACCACAAGTTTGGTTATCAGACATATTGATAGGTCTTCCATAACATTCTCTGCTCCCTCCCCTCCCCCTCTCCTCCCTCCTGACTCCCCCCTCCGTCTGACGCCTCAGTCGGTGCAGGTAAACGGCCGCCCTTTGGCCTGCAGTGCCTCTTCCGGGCCTGCAGAGGCAGACTCTCCTGGGAGGAGAGCGGCGGCGGTCAGCCCCCCTCAGAGGAGGCAGTATAACTCCCCCATCGGGCTGTACTCAGAGGAGACTCTGAGGGAGATGGCGGTGGTGCAGGCGGGTCGGCCTGCAGGGTACGTAGAGACGAAGAGGCCGACAAAGTGTAAGAGGAGGATGAAAACTGGTCTGCAGAGGCTGAGCGGATTAAAAACAGCAGAAAGTTGCTTAGCTGATTTACATCACACTACCTTTTCACAAAGACAAAAGTTAAGCACGATTTTTTTCTTACGTTACTGCAGCATTTATGCTTTTTATTTGCTTTTCACATTTTCAAGAAAGGAAAAGGACCCCAAGCAAAAATTTAGGCACCCTGCTGCCAGCATTTAGCAGCTCGAGCGCTTCCAGTTCTTGTTTGGAGGATTTTTATCCAGCCTTCCTTCTAAAGATCTGCAGGCTTCTTTTTAGATGTTCATGGCTGTTTCCTTCCACCGTCCTGTCCACAGGTTTTCTAGGATGTTTAGTTTGGAGAACTCTGGTGGTCAGGGCTCGTTTTTCAACACTAAACACTTCAGGTTGTGGGTTTTGAGATGTTTTGGGGATATTTAGAGACCATCAACCATTTTTAACTTGAGTCTGTTTTCTTGCATCCTACCTGTACTCTGAGATCTCTCCAGCCAGTAAAAGTCAGCTGGATGCTGACTCTCTTCTGTTCTCTTGCTCTGTCCCTTTCTCTCTTTCTTTTCCTCTCTTCCTCCCATAATATCTTCCTGCGATTCTTTGCAAAACTCAGCTACAACATCACGCAGAAGAAAAAGTAGTGAAGTGGTTTCAGCCGGACAGCGACGGCTCCAGTGTCACTGTACCACCAAACGAGCTTTAAGGTCGGAAAGTTACGTGATGCGTCTTTGTGGGGTCGTAAAGATTCTGTTGTTCGAGGAAACCACCTTGACTTAGTGGTTCTTTTATTTTAGTTAAAAAGCTCTAATCTGCCTTCATATGTTGAAAATCTTTCATATGGAAATATTCGCAGTGGCAGAAACCAGGGTTGTCTAAACTTTTGCACTCTGCTGTCCTACAGGAAGTGAATGCATCACTTTTTTTCCTGCTCCTCAGCAGCTCCACCTCTCAGACTCCAGCTCACACTTCCTGTCATGTAGATAACAGAGCACAGCTTGAGCAGGAGAAGCTAACCAGAACCACAACTATGGCCTCCGTGTTTTCCAAGAGAAGCACTCAAATATCCAGAATTAAACCAAAAACAAAATACCAACTGAACCTCAGAGCTCTTCAACCAGTCAGCAACCACTTTAAATCTCCGCTCTGCTGTCCTCTGAGGAGAAGAAACGTTGGCTGGCCAGAACATTCAGACTAACGCCTACATCCAGACCAAGGTCATGGCTGCTGGCGGCGTTCAGATCAACAAACACACCTCCGCTCATCCAGCTCTGAATGCTGCAGGGAACACTGGCAACAAACACAGACTCACAAACAGCGTGAAGAGAAAATGGATCATTTTATAGATAAAACCAGAAATGCAAAGTTCTGAACTTTAGTCCAAGAAGCGACAAGACAAAGGAAACATACCGAGGAAGACGAAGAACAAAATAAAGAGCTGTTCCGTTTATAGTTTAGCATCCAAAATACTCTGAAACACCTTAAAAGTAAGTTAAAAAAATCCATTTTCTTTCCTCACATTTAAATTTGTGACAAACTACTTCTCAACTTTGTTTATCGGATTTCTTTTAATCTGTTTAATTTATCAAATTTATTGATTTGCTTTCATTCTCTCTTATTTATAGTTTTATTTTTATTGTTTTATTCATTATCGTGATTATTAATTATTATTTTATTTAATATTTAGTATCTTAAGTTTCTTTCTAGTCTTTTATTTATTTTATTTTATATCATTGGAAATAAATGCGCGTGTTGAGGCAAGGCAGGTGTATTTCTAATCACATTTCATTTTAAATTTAAAGCGAGTTACAAAAACATTAAAAGCATCACAGCAAAGTCCAACAGAAGCAAAAGTGGGAGAATTACACAGAAATGAAATAAAAAGATCTGTACGTCTCCATCTGATCCTCCAGAGTTAATCTCTGCAAACTGGGCCTTCCACTGTTTGATCAGCTGTTCCAGAAATCATCCAGAATCCTGATCGGAAGTTTTATTAAAACTCTCCTGCTTCTGAGCATGACGTCGTTCAGTCGTGGTGTCCGTGTGTAATTCTGTGAATGATTGATGGTAAAGGAGAGAAGAAGATGATGGCTAAGCTGTCATCCATGTTGAAGGACAGCTCCCCCTCCCCACCACCCCACCCCCTCCGATCACTGACAGAGCTCCTTCAGAGACAGACTGCTGCACCCAAAGTGTGAAGAAGCTAACACAGGTCCTTGATTCCTGCAGCAGTTAGACTGGAAACCAGTGTTTCTCCCAGTAAACCACAAACACACTCAATAAAAGCCAATATAATTGATTAATGGACATTCTTAATTTTTCTTATTTTTATAATTCTTATATATTAACCACTAGAAGGTTTCTGGGGGGAACCTGTGGAGGTTTAATGTTCTCCAGCTATGCCTGGTTCTCTCCCGGCTTCCTCCCACAGTCCACAGACATGCGTGTTAGGCTGATCTGAGTCTGAGTTCTGGTTAGGAGTCTGATTTAAGTCTCTCTGTGTTGGTTCTTTGATGGACCAGGAGCAGCTCCAGCCCCTTCACCATCCTGCACATGGAATAACCCGTTAATGAGATAAATGATACCGAATGATGCCAAGGCTGGTATCAGTATCAATACTAGAGTTGGATCGATATTTTTCTTGCAAAGTGCTTTGAGGGCAAAAAGTCAAATAATGTGAATGAGAGTCAACCAATCGTAGGTTTGACTTTTTTTTAGACAATTTGCACAGTTGACCTCATTTTCCCAAACAAAGTTTGTGACGAAACAGAAAAACAGAATTATTTTTTCTTTTGTTACATTGCTGATGTTGTTATTTTATATTGTTCACAAATACAAAAAACTGCTATTTCTAAATAAATTTCTAAAAGATTTTTTATTTGACAATTATCTTTATACTGTGTTTGATTCTGATAATAATAATGACAGATAATTAAAGGCAAAACTTATTAAATGATTGTGAAATTTTTAACAAATAGTATTGTATCGATATTGGTATCGGCGATACTTGCCCTGGATTTACTTGGTATTGGATCGATACCAGCCCTACCCTTTAGGGAGTACCACTGTCACTGCTGTCTTAATTCAGAGTTAATTGGCCCTCTGAGAGCTCCTTCTGGCTCGGGGCCCCAAGCATTTGCCTGGTTTGCCTGCTGGCAAGCGGAGCTTCTGTCCACAAGTCCTGGTGAAGAATCTGATCCATGAACAGCTCAGAGTCCTTCATCTCAAACAAGCTTGTGTGGGACGTTTGTACCGTCCCTCTGAAACCTGGACGATGTGGAGCTGCCTTCTTATCGTCATCCTTTATCTAACTAATCTTTTAATCTTCTCTTTTTCTGTCTTTCTCTCACGTCTGTTCTGTTTGTCAAACAAGGTTTTCTCTCCTGCTGCTCCCAAGTTAGTATCCTCTCCCTCTGAATGCATCTTGGTTGTGTTTGCTCTGTGGTTGCTGTGTGTGTTAAAGGCATGGTCCTGCAGGGAGTAAAAATTTTGCTTTTTATAATGTAAAATCATCGATCCTCCAGTATCCGGTAATAGTAATTAAGAAAGTAATTGCATGGTGGAAACAGCTCCACGATGTTTTCACTGTTAACCCTTAAAACTCAGCCCGATCTCTGCCCCTCAGGTCCATCACTTCTACCATCACCAGCGTCTCAGCAGCGGTGGTGTGTATCTCTGTGGTGTAAACTGTGATGGATATTTTACCCTTTAGCTGATCTACAGAAGTTTTCCAGCATTTCTATCCCGTCCAGGAGGTTTACAATCCAGCCACTAAATGTAGTTTTATTCAGAGACTCTATCTGGTAAATCCACCATGATCCATGATAACAGCATTATTTATCACATTTCACCATAAAAACATCACCATCACTACTATGTTGCTAAGAGACCTCTATTTAGACCTGGACATGATGATGAAGCCACTTCCTGTCAGACTTTCCACCAATCAGAGAGCTTAGATTGATGGTAACGTCCAATCAGGAGCAGCCAAAGATCAACCAGTGAGCAGAAAGTTCTATGTGTGTGTGAAAAGAAGAAAAATAATGCTCCTCTATGGCTGGAATAAAGCCAAGAAGACGTTTCTGATGCACGGTGGCACCACAAAGCAGCTGAGCTGGAGTTGGTTTAGTGAGAATAGCAGGTCCATGTGAACCTGCTCTCATCCATGAAGACCACAGGGAGCCGATGGCCAATCTGCCAATCCTGGTTTCTCTGTAAGAAGCAGATAGCGGCCGTGCTGCTGGGTTCTTGTCCTAGCATAAATAACTGTAAATAGTGTGTGTTATTATATTAAATAGCAAAAACAGCGTGGAGTTTTAAGAGATAAAGCTGTGAGAAGCTGAGTTTTCAGTGTGAAGGAGGTCAGGATGAACTGGATCAGATGAATTCAAACGCTGAACGTCTGCCTGTCTTGTGTGTGCTGTTGTTGCATGTGGTGATTTGGTCTGGTTGCTGTGATGAAGATGAGCACCGTGATGCTGTAAGTTCCAGATAAACAACTGTTGTCAGTCTGGAAGACAACAACCAATGGAGGTCTGGATTCAGGTCTGGTGAACGGGTGGGTCAGTCCACAGCATCGATGCCTTCATCATGCAGGAACTGCTGACTCACTCCAACCACATGAGGCTGAGCATGGTCCTGCATCAGAAGGAACCAGGTCCCACTGCAGCAGTATCTGATCTGACATGGGTCTGAGGATCTCATCCCGGTACCTAATGGCAGTCAGGTACCTCTGGCTAACACATGGAGGTCTGTGTGGCCCTCCAAGGATCTGCCTCCAGACCATCACTGATCCACTGCCAAACCAGTCCTGCTGGAGGATGTAGCAGGCAGCAGAACGTTCTCCATGGTGTCTCCAGACCCTCTCACGTCTGGTACGTGGTCTCCATGTGGACCTGCTCTCATCCATGAAGACCACAGGGAGCGGATGGCCAACCTTCCAGTCCTGGTGTTCTTTGGCCAATCAGGATGCACGATGTTGGGCTCTGAGCACAAACCCGATTAGTGGACGTGGGTCCTCGTACCACCTCGTGGAGTCTGTTTCTGACAGTCTGAACAGAAACATGAACATTAGTGGCTGCTGGAGGTCATTTAGTAGGACTGCAGACCTCCTCCTGGTCCTCCTGGTGCTCCTGGTCCTCCTGGTCCTTCTGCTCTTCCTGGTCCTCCTGCACTAAGGAAAAGATAGTGCTACTAATACTGGTTGTTGTCCTCCTACGGGCCCCTCCACATCTTCTGGTATACTGGTTCATCTCCTGGTATACTGGTTCATCTCCTGGTATACTGGTTCATCTCCTGGTATACTGGTTCATCTCCTGGTATACTGGTCCGTCTCCTGTTATACTGGTCCATCTCCTGGTATACTGGTCTGTCTCCTTGTATACTGGTCTGTCTCCTGGTTACTGGTCTGTCTTCTGGTATACTGGTCTGACTCTTGGTATACTGGTCTGTCTCCTGGTATACTGGTCCATCTCCTGGTATACTGGTCTGACTCTTGGTATACTGGTCCATCTCCTGGCATACTGGTCCATCTTCTGGCATACTGGTCTGTCTCCTGGTATACTGGTTCACCTCCTGGTATACTGGTCTGTCTCCTGGTATACTGGTCCATCTCCTGGTATACTGGTCTGTCTCCTGGTATACTGGTCCATCTCCTGGTATACTGGTCTGACTCTTGGTATACTGGTCCGACTCTTGGTATACTGGTCCATCTCCTGGCATACTGGTCTGTCTCCCGGTATACTGGTTCATCTCCTGGTATACTGGCCTGTCTCCTGTTATACTTGTTTGTCTCCTGGTACACTGGTCCATCTCCGGGTATACTTGTTTGTCTCCTGGTATACTGGTCTGTCTCCTTGTATACTGGTCCGTCTCATGTTATACTGGTCTGTCTCCCGGTATACTGGTCCATCTCCCGGTATACTGGTCCATCACCTGGTATACTGGTCTGTCTCCTGGTATACTGGTCTGTCTCCTTGTATACTGGTCCGTCTCCTGGTATACTGGTCCATCTTCTGGTATACTGAGTGAAGAGTAAACTTTCCAAACACGAGTAGGCAGGGGACTAAATTAAATCTGCTACTTCTTATCATCTGAGAACATCATAGAAAAAGATAAATTTGAGGAAACCAGGTTTAGTTCAAGCTGATTTTGCTCCATATTGACTTGATACTGTAGCATTACACAGTTGCTGCACGTCCATGATGGTAATAAGGGACTCAAAGTGGGCCAAGAAAATACCCCCCAAGAAAATTCTGATGCTCAGCTTGAACTTCAGCAAGTCATCTTGACCATGTCAACATGGCTACATGCTGCCCTGTGATTGGCTGGTTAGATATTAGCGTTAACAGAAAGTTGAACATAAACTATAATGAAGAGGCCACCGAATGTATGTTGCACCTTCATAGTGGATCAAAGTAATTTCTTCCAGACAAAGCAAAACAGCAGCTGGACCGATTGGTTCTGAAACCTGAGTCCAGATCTTGCAGCTTAAATTTCTCCGTTCTGTGTTTGGTTTTGTGTTTTTGCTGGGGGCCGTTGTAGTTTTTCTGGATCTGCAGAACCTTTCAGTGCTCTGCGATGTTCGCTGTATGAACCTGGTCTGTGGTGCGTTTGCTGTGTGCATGACCTGCTGCATGTTTTAAAACACAACCCCATCAACTCCACCTCCTTCCACCTCTTCCTCCAACTCTCCGTCCTTTCCTCTTCCTCCCCCGTCACCTTCCTCCACTCATCAGTGCCGGCTTCAATCCCAACATTCTGAAGGACACTGCCCTCTCCACCCATCAACCCATAGAGGTGACAGGCCCCGGCGGCAAGGCCACCATCATCCATGCTCAGTACAACACTCCCATCAGCATGTACTCACAGGACGCCATCATGGACGTCATTGCAGGACAGTCACAGGCCAAGGGGCACGATGCCTGGTAAGAACACCACCTCCTCCTCCTCTAACACTCCTGCTGTCCTCCTTATTGTCTTTTTTTCTGTGTGTCCTCCCTTGAACTGACACTGCTCTCCACAAACCACTTTCCTTTCCCCATGCACTCCTCCACCTCCGTCTCTTCCTCATGCTCTGAACGTTATTCATCTTGAACATCAAAATAATTTTTAATGAAACACAGTGATGCTACAAAAAGGTGTGAAGTTTACGTCATGATGTTTGCTCTGATTGGAGCGTTATGTTAACCTCACCTTGCGGGGGTGCTGATAGAATGTAGACGCGTCTCTTGTAAGCTCCTACAAGGTTGTTATTTTAAAACTCAGTATAACTGTCAAAACAAGTAATCTCTACGTCTTGAAGACATTTAAATGCCAAACAACGTTAACCTCACCCTGCAGACCTGGGATGAAGTCCTCGTTTCTTCATATCTTAGTTTGTTGTTATTGATTAAAGTAATCTTAACGAACAGTTCTCCAGCTTCCTGAAGGTCTTTCAAACAAAACCCGTGGAGCACAAAAATAACTTAGCAAAGAACCGGTTTAAACTAGATCTTTAGGCTCTTTGTCACAAAGACGCATCATTTGTTCCCATTTCTTTAGTTTCATGTGTGAAACCAGCAAAGATCCGACAGTCTGACAGAAAACAGGATTTCAGCAACAAGGTGATTCCCAAACAGCTGGTAGCTGGAAACCTGGATTATCTCAGCGTGGAGGCAGAAACCAAAGAAAAGTCAGGACTAAAAACTATCTACAGCAGATCACCAGGATCTGAATCCAGCAAAGACCTGAACCAGGACCTGAGAGATGCATCTGGACCTTCAGCTGATCCATCTACTGTTGGCAGAAGCCTCATCAGACATGGTCTCCGTGGAAACGCAGCAAGAAGTCATTCTTTAGGAAGTGAAACAGAGAAAAGGCTGAGGTAGGTCACATGACCCAAGAACTGGACTGAAGATCAGTGGGAACAGGTCTGATGGAGGGACAGATCCTCCCCAGAACCCGGACCTCAACATTATTGAAGCAGTGTGGGATCATCTGGACCAGAGAACAGAGCAAAAGGCAGAAACATCTGAAGAGGTTTGGAAAGTCCTTCAAGGATCCTGGAGAACTGTTCCTGGAGTCTAGAATAAGGATCAGTGGGAACTGGTTTAGATATTAGTAATTAATCATGTGTCCAAGGACAGTTATTAAAACTGAAAAAGATTATTAATCAGAAACATTATTTATGGGGCACCACTGGAGGAAAACCGGTAACTAAACATCAGTCAAAGTCAAAGAACTTTCCAAAGAAGAGCTTTGGAAAGTCCTTCAAGGATCCTGGAGAACTGTGCCTGGAAAGTCCTTCAAGGATCCTGGAGAACTGTTTCTGGAAAGTCCTTCAAGGATCCTGGAGAACTGTTTCTGGAAAGTCCTTCAAGGATCCTGGAGAACTGTTCCTGGAAAGTCCTTCAAGGATCCTGGAGAACTGTTTCTGGAAAGTCCTTCAAGGATCCTGGAGAACTGTTCCTGGAAAGTCCTTCAAGGATCCTGGAGAACTGTTCCTGGAAAGTCCTTCAAGGATCCTGGAGAACTGTTTCTGGAAAGTCCTTCAAGGATCCTGGAGAACTGTTTCTGGAAAGTCCTTCAAGGATCCTGGAGAACTGTTTCTGGAAAGTACTTCAAGGATCCTGGAGAACTGTTTCTGGAAAGTCCTTCAAGGATCCTGGAGAACTGTTCCTGAAGACTGAAGGCAGTGACAGAAAGCTTCTCTAAGAGAGTTCAGACTGCGATGAAGAGTAAAAATATCCTCTTTAAGCTCCTGAGAACTGGACCGACTCTGGTTCTGAGTCGGATCCTGGATTCTTATATTAATGTCTGAACATGTTTCAGCAAATCTCTGCAGCTGTTTCCTGTTTCTCTGGGAAATTAAAGCAATGAGGCTGAATCAGGACTTCTTGTCCTTTTAGTGTTAAATAAACCGTAATGCTGCTTTTGTTGATTAAACTTCTCTGTATGATGTCAGGGTCTTCTTCTCTTCTCTTCCCTTTTCATCTTCCTCTTCTAACTTTTATTTCTTCTTTATGTTTCCATCTAAGCTGTGTCGACACCTTAATTCAGCAGTAACACTCCTCCCATTCCTCCGTTTCACTCCTTTCATCCCTTCCTCACGTCTGTTCAGACAAGCCTTCATCCCAGAGTGGTGCGAGGATGGAGATGTTTTCTGTGTTGGCTTCTGGTTTTATGGTTGTTAGAAGTTGTGATGTTTGCTGGGAGGGTGAACGGTTGCAGCGGTGGTCTGTTGGCTTGTTGTTGTCGATGTTTAACTGAAGTGATTGATGACGTTACTCAGCTTCATCACGTGGTGACGTAGCACGTTACACACCACCAGTCAGCTGATGTGAAGAAACATCAAACCAGTGGTTGAATTTGCCATTGTTGCTGATGTGTGTATGTGTGTGTGTGTGTGCATTAAATCTTCATTGTTTTCCTCCCAGTGGGAAACTTGTTGCTCCGAACAGGATTAACTAGTCTCCGTCCTTCTTCCTGATCCAAGTTTACTTAGAAGGGACTGAATGAATGAACATTACAAAGAATCTAACAGAGATAAAAAAGATACTATATAATACAATTTTCATTACAAATGGCTGGTATACGCAGTGAAATACCACACACACACACACACACACACACACACACACACACACACACACACACACACACACACACACGTACAACCTGTACACAAAGTTATCCACATATCTACATAAAACTGCATCAGAACATTATCTCTGTGGTTTTCGATCTATGTTTGTGGGCCATCCCTCACTGTTTGTCAGAGGCCGTTACCTAGGTTACCACCCCGGGCAGACAGGACCACCTGACTGGACGTGGTACGCCGGTATGTTGTTGTCTCCTCTAGGATTACTGACGCTGATTTTATGTTCTATAAATTTTGTCAATGGTGGAGAAGCAGGACTGTTTCAGTTTTCAGTTTCAGTTTATTGAACATGGTTAGACATTTTGTTTACACTTTCACAATCAATATAAATCATAATAAAACTCCACCGGAGAATTTAACGAAAAGCAGAAACAAATTACCATTTGAATGTCTAATTAGTCCAAAAGGAATAGGCTGAAGCCTCAGCTTATTATGCCCTCCCTTTAGTACATTTTTAACTTAAACAATATAAACAACTACCATCACCGAAGTCTCGCTTTCAGCTTACTAACAAGTTTATATAATATATACATCATAGCATTTCAGACAGCACCCCTATCCCACTCCACAGGGTTGACTCAAAATATTCATCCGTCTTTTTATGCTTACATACAGCCTTCTGTCTCGATATAAGATTTTATAACATTTTCTTTAAACATTTTTTTAAACTGGATAATTGTTGTACAATCTTTTAATTCTTGTTCTAACTTATTCCATAAATTAACCCCCGCCGCAGAAATACAGTGTTTCTTTACATTAGTTCTTATATAAGGTTTATTAAACACTTCACTCCCTCGAAGATTGTAAACGTACTCTCTTTTTTTAAACAGTTCCTGGATGTGAATAGGCATCTTATTAGTCTTTATATGGTACATAAATTGTGCAATTTTGAAGTCAATCAGGTCCTTAAATTTGAGAGCTTTTAGATGAATAAAAAGCCGATTTGTATGTTCTCTATATGTTACTTTGTTAATAATTCTAATAGCTCTTTTTTGAATTATGCAAATAGGATTTAGGTTTGTCTGGTACGTATTTCCCCATACCTCTAAACCATAGGTCATATAAGGAAGAACCAGAGTGCAGTACAGAAGATATAGATTTTTCTCGTTCAAGAACAATTTAACTTTGGAAATTATTGCTAGAGATTTACATATTTTAGCTTTAATACGGTTTATATGAGGTTTCCAACTAAGTTTGTTTTGTATAATTATTCCAAGAAATTTCACTTCATTCACTTGTTCTATGTCATTATCATCAATTTTTAAGTTTCTATCGTCGTTAATGGCACGATTTCCAAAAATTTGAAATTTGGTTTTATGAAGGTTTAAAGTTAATTTATTGAAATCGAGCCATTTCTTTAATACTATTAGTTCTTTTTCAACAGTATCTAACAATGTTTCTAAATTCTGACCGCAACAAAATATACTAGTGTCATCGGCAAATAGAATTAAATGAAGTTTTTTTGAGACTAAACAGATGTCATTAACATACAGGATAAACAACAGAGGACTCAGCACTGACCCCTGCGGGACCCCGCAAGTCACTGGCTGCAATTGGGAGTCAGAGCCGTTAAGATGGACATATTGGGATCTATTGTCCAAAAAGCTACCTATCCAAGAGAGTGCAATACCTCTAATTCCATATTTGAACAATTTTTTTAACAATAATTTATGGTTGACAGTATCAAAAGCTTTAGTTAGATCCAGGTATACCCCAAGTGCATATTGTTTATCTTCTATTGATTTTGTTATCTGTGCAGTAGCTTAGATATTAAACACAAGTTTAGTAACTTCCTCTCAGCTCCATCATCATCATCATCATCAGTCTCGTCACTCTGAGGAAGTTTTCTTGATTGAAAACTAAAATGTTCCAGTGGAGACGAAACTTTGTTCCATGTGCCGACTGAAGTCTTCTCACAGCTCTTTTACAGATAGTCTGATTACAGCCCGAATAAAAGAAATCTATTAAACGAAGTCCGATTTAAAATAACTGTGTTCATAGAAACCAATTCATCTAAAAATATTCAGCAGCTAAGGAAAACGCATTGGATCAGCTCTCCTGCTTCACTAAAACCATCCAATCAGTTTTTATTTTCCTAAAGCAAAATGAAACCAAGTCAGGAAATAATTCATCGTCATGGTGATCAGATGTTGACGTGTCATGTGACTTCTCTCAGAAAAATGAGATGTTTTCATTTTTGTTCTGAATAAAAAATCAGAAAGCAGATTATCAGATTTTTTATTTTCATTTAGGAAAAACAAGTTTTTTCTTTTGAATTTTTTTCACGTAAAAATGACGACATCAACGACAACAACAACAATAATAATAATAATAAGAACAACAATAATGTCAAACTGAGTAGAAATGAGACTGAAGCTGAATGTTCTGAGCCAGTTTCTTCTTCTCTTCCCTCTGTCATGTCTGCCGTCCGTCTCCTCAGCTTCCAGTGCTTCATTCTCCTCATTTAAGGTCAAATCTGCATTTTCAGCTAATATGTGAGATTCAGACCTGAAGTGATAAAACAGAAACCATCCCCAGAGCCCTCTGTCACCTTCTCTGAGACTAAATCTGGTGTCTGCTGTGTTGACCTGGTTCGGTTTCGGGGGATGTGGTTGCAGTTCTGTCCCAGGTAGGCTGGTGGACAGCGCCTCCCCGGTCTACCAGGCCGTCCAGAGCGCAGAAAAGGACCCGGATCTGACCGAGTGGGGCCGCCGTAGCACCAGCACGCAGTCCAAGTCCTTCAGGGTGCTGGCCCACATGACCCAAGCCGAGTCCGGTAAGTTTTTCCATCTTCCCAGTGTTCCCGTGAAACAGAATCCATCAGCTGATTAGATACGTTTCTGTTTGAACACCATCATGTTGCATCTATTTCCTGTCTTCCTGGAAAGGAATCTGGATCAGAACTTTTACAGAGACATCTCAGATTTTTGCAGAAAAAGTCAAAGTGAAGTATCTGAATTAAAGATGTTCTCTGATTTATTTTTTCTGTTTCAGCTCTGCAGCAGCAGCAGCAGGAGGAGGAGGAGGAGGAGATGAAGAGGAGCAGGTAGGCTGCAGAGCTTCATCAGACCCCTGCTGACCCCCGGCTCCTCACCTGTACATTGCACCCCACCCCCGCACAACCCTGGCCTCACACCCCGCCTCACCTCAGCTGAGCTGCCCGCCTGTAAAATGCACCAATAACAAAGATCCTTCCTGAAACAGGCTCCGCCCATTCTCTGTGTGTAGTCAGAAAGAGGGCTGAATCCAGTTTCCAGGTGAAAACGTCCTAGAGAAAAAAACCTGACCTCAGGTGTGCACATTGCTGAAATTATGCAAATTAGAATCTACAAAGTTTTATTAATTTAAAACGGTCCATAAAAATAAAAGATAATAACTTGATAAAAAGAACTGAACAAAAACCTGAAGGTGCAACAAAATTAAAAGTCAGTGACAGAAAAATGTAATATATCATTAAAAACTGTGTTTTCTTTGGATTTTTTTATTACTACGGCGTCTCTGAATGGACAAACAACTCGTGTGCATGGAGCTTTAAAACTGCAGTACCGGCGTTGTTTGATAGGAACTAGAGTAACACCTCAAAAGGCATCAGACGTAGTTTCCTGTAGTCACTGAGGCCACGGGATCCACTCGCGGATAAAAACATCCTCATGTCTGAAAGAATTTTTGGTCACTGACGGCCACCATCCATTCACAATGATGCTTGGAATTTTGAGAATTTTCTATGCCCACCTTTACCACGAGATGCAGTAATTCATACACAATGAACCTTTAATCCATAAAAAAAAACAACTTTGAAATGTGTGACTTGTTTGGGAGGAGTTCGCTCTGACTTTTGGTAGCGATGCATCACACTGCGTTATGGAAATTCCAAAAACAGGAATAAATTACTGCCGTAGAAATGAACGGAATTCTGCCACTTTGGAGCTGTATAAATCCAGCATGCGCTCATGTAGAAACTTCGTTCAAAGTTTAAACAGGTCACGAAAGATAAAACTTGTCATGCTTGAAGGGATTTAATTTTAGTTATTTACAGCTTTTACAAGATCGCAGATTAATTTCCATGAAATTTGAGAAGCTGCCATGGAGGGTCCACATGGAGGGCATGGAGGGTGATGATGTCACAGAAAATTTTTGTCCTGAAAATTTTTCTGAAAAATGATCAAACAAACTTCATTCAGGCTCATAGTTTCTCCCAGTCGTAAATAATTATACATGAAAACGCAGACTTGTTGTTCTCTTTCACACGGTGTAATCAGGGTCCCATTGCCTCCCAGCGGTTTACCTCAGATTTTTCTCTTCATGTCAGGACATGAGGGGTCTTTTTTACCCTGCCATAAAAATGACATAGAAGATGGAAGAATCAAGAAGAATAACATCCATGTGTTCAGCAAACCTTTCTGCTACTCACGGTTTAGGAATTTTGTCAGTAGGATTTATAGTTTTCAAATAGCAGCGTTTTTTTTAGGGCGATATTTCTGGGTATCATGTTTCTGCACATCAGAAAGTATTTCATGTGCCACCCCTCCCCCACACTCATCAGGACCTGCTCCGTTACCATAGCAACCAGTTACACAGGTGCAGCGTTCTGCTTGAACTAGTTCACTGAACCATGGTTCATGAACTGGTTCATATTCTGGGTGAACGTGAACTGAACGTTCTGTATTTCTGCCTGATGAACGTTACTGTGAGCGCGCTCATTCTGCCGCTGGTGAACGGCGTTCTCTCACAGCTGAACTTTGTTCCAGAGAGTTCCAGATTTCCATGGAGCCTTCCAGGCTAAATCCCAGCTACAACACATCATAAACAGGCTTAATATAACGGTGATCTGGCAACACCAGCCACCACAGAGCCGCACCGCACATGCATCATCAAACTGTGAAACATGGAGGCAAAGTCCAACGAAGGCAGCAGCTCCACCTCTGCCTCCACGATCACTGCAGCAGCTTCGGGCGGAATTCTGCACTTTTATGACCCAAGTTATAGAACTTTTCTTTAGACAAACAAATCAGAAAAAATACATTCACAAAAAATATAAAAGTGACTTAATGAAAATATAAAGTTTAAATGTTTTGCATTTTGAGGTCCATCCTTTGTTTCCTACCTCAGCCTGGCTTCTACCTCAGATAGTTTAATAATTCCTGATTAAAAAAAACATCATTCAAGTTTTCCCTCATGTTTTCACGCTGTAGGCGTGAAAGCTGCAGCTGCTCCGAGCGTGGACTGAATGGGTGGAACGGCAGGAAAATGCCGTATTCTGAGGGCAGCAGCTCGCAGCAACATACTGAGAAAAAGATGAACTAGTTCATTTTTAGAAGTGGGAACTTAAATTAAAAAATTTGAATTATGAACTATGAACTGAACTAGTTCACTTTAAAATGTGCGAACCGAAATTTGAACTAGTTGATGTAGAAATTGAACTTTCCCAACACTGCACAGGTGTTCACTTTCTGACTGACAGTTCCAACATGGCCGCCTTCATGTGTCGTGGCAGTCGTTGGAAATGCAGCTGCTGAACTGACACGCAGCGAAATTTGTTCAGAAATGATCGCGCTTGTTCAGCCATGAGTTCTTCTGGCTTCTTAGTTAGCTTCTCATTCAAAGTTTCCCATTTCCGTCAGCCTATGCGTAAAGGCTTATTCCACTGCTTTTTTAGGAACCTAAACCACATTAGACCACATCCTGCTCAAAAACTACAACATTTAGACACTTCAAAACCAGACTGAAATATTCTACACAGTGTTTAGATTAATAGGAACAAAGTTTCTGATTTATGAAACCTTTATTCTATTAGTGAAAATGGAAATGAGGCTCATTTTGTGGATTTTTTTTATTAGCCAAGGTCTTAATGAAAGATTACAACATTTAGACACTACAGAGCTGGACTACGGACATAGATTCATTAAAACGTAGTTTCTGATTTGTGAAACCTTTGTTCTGTTTTTGAAAATGGAAATAAGCTGCTCACGTGTAATGTGTTTCTCCACCAGCAGGTGGAGCTGTAGGACTGATGAGTAACCTCACAGATTCACCTGAACTTGGATGTTAACCATCAGCTGGTTACAGTAAAGCTTGTTTTACTCGTTAAAATGAAATCTGGTCTAAAATCTAAAGGAGAAACTTTGTGACCCACGAAGCTGCTTATTTCTCAGAACTGAGCTCAGAAAATTAACAATAAAATAAAGAGAAATTTAAACAGTAATATGACACAGAAAGTACCGCTATGACCTCCTGTAGATTTTAGCCTTTATTTGTTTAAGATGATAATATTTAGTTCTACAAGAGGAATAAAAAATAAAATTTAGGTTTTATTTATTATTATTGTTATTATTATTATTATTATTATTAATAATAATAATAATAATGAGTAGACTCGGTTGCATCACTTCCTGCTGGAAACATGCAGCAGAAAACTGATGTGAGGGTCTGTTAACAGAAGAAAAAAATCAATAAAGATGATTTTTATTTTCTGATAGTTTCCACTGACGGTGAGACGGAGGAAGCAGCAGAGAAAGATGAATGTCTTCCGTCTCCCTTCTCCTGTGAAGGACTGTTTCAGCATTAACACCAGCAGAGATCAGTGTGGTTGCTACGACGACCGTTGCCCGCTTACATCACTGAGCGGCTGATGGTGTTTTTGCCAGGTGTGAATGAAACAGTCCAGGTGATCAGGTGATGTTTCCTCGGTTTGTTTTCTGTTTGTCTGAGAGGACGAACAAACCTTTTAACCCCTCCTCCCTCCGCCGCCTCGGCTTTGATGGATGGAGCTTTCTGTCCTCTCTGTACTTATTTAATCATCCCTCCATTACGCGCCATCGATCCCGTCTGCCTCCCCCTGAAATCCCCAGCTCCCCTCTGCCCCCTCATCAGACTCCATCCGCCGTCCAATGACTCAACGTAAATCAATAGGAGCAGAGGTCGAGCTTTTATCCGCCAATAAAGAGACTGTGTGGATTTTCCTCCTGGCTGTAAGTCATCATGAAGCAGCAGCTCTGATTGGTTCTCCTCATCCACCTGAATATCTCACGAGAAAACTCGGACACGGGAAGAAACATCCGTCTGTTTTAATGTCAGTGAGACGAGATTTAATAAACAGACTGATTAAATTCACTTTGTCCCAAAGTTTCCACCACAAAGATGATCAGCTCATAATAAGGATCAATAATCTGAACGATCTGAGATGGAGAATTTCAGGACTACGGGGTCCTGGTTGTTTCAGGTCAGGACTGCAGGCAGGCCAGTCCAGTACCCTCCTCTTCCTCAGCCATGATGCTTGGATGGGAGAGAATGTGGTTCTTCATCATGTTGAAAACTGCATAAACATCCCAGGAATAGATGAAGGCATCAGAACCCCGATCTACCTCCGTACCACGAGAACCCAGATCTACCTCCATACCACCAGAACCCCGATCTATCTCCGTACCACCAGAACCCCGATCTACCTCCGTACCACCAGAACCCTGATCTATCTCCGTACCTTCAGAACCCCGATCTACCTCCATACCACCAGAACCCAGATCTACCTCCGTACCACCAGAACCCAGATCTACCTCCGTACCACCAGAACCCTGATCTATCTTCGTACCTTCAGAACCCCGATCTATCTCCGTACCACCAGAACCCAGATCTATCTCCGTACCACCAGAACCCCGATCTACCTCCGTACCACCAGAACCCTGATCTACCTCCGTACCACCAGAACCCCGATCTATCTCCGTACCTTCAGAACCCCGATCTACCTCCGTACCACCAGAACCCCGATCTACCTCCGTACCACCAGAACCCCGATCTATCTCCATACCTTCAGAACCCCGATCTACCTCCGTACCACCAGAACCCAGATCTACCTCCGTACCACCAGAACCCCAATCTACCTCCGTACCACCAGAACCCAGATCTACCTCCGTACCACCAGAACCCTGATCTATCTCCGTACCTTCAGAACCCCGATCTATCTCCTTACCACCAGAACCCCGATCTACCTCCGTACCTTCAGAACCCCGATCTACCTCCGTACCACCAGAACCCAGATCTACCTCCGTACCACCAGAACCCAGATCTACCTCCGTACCTTCAGAACCCCGATCTACCTCCGTACCACCAGAACCCCGATCTACCTCCGTACCACCAGAACCCCGATCTATCTCCATACCTTCAGAACCCCGATCTACCTCCGTACCACCAGAACCCAGATCTACCTCCGTACCACCAGAACCCCAATCTACCTCCGTACCACCAGAACCCAGATCTACCTCTGTACCACCAGAACCCTGATCTATCTCCGTACCTTCAGAACCCCGATCTATCTCCTTACCACCAGAACCCCGATCTACCTCCGTACCTTCAGAACCCCGATCTACCTCCGTACCACCAGAACCCAGATCTACCTCCGTACCACCAGAACCCAGATCTACCTCCGTACCTTCAGAACCCAGATCTATCTCCGTACCACCACAACCCCGATCTACCTCCGTACCTTCAGAACCCCGATCTACCTCCGTACCACCAGAACCCTGATCTACCTCCGTACCTTCAGAACCCCAATCTACCTCCGTACCACCAGAACCCCGATCTACCTCCGTACCACCAGAACCCCGATCTACCTCCGTACCTTCAGAACCCCGATCTACCTCCGTACCTTCAGAACCCCGATCTACCTCCGTACCACCAGAACCCCGATCTACCTCCGTACCTTCAGAACCCCGATCTACCTCCGTACCACCAGAACCCCGATCTACCTCCGTACCTTCAGAACCCCGATCTATCTCCGTACCACCACAACCCCGATCTACCTCCGTACCACCAGAACCCCGATCTACCTCCGTACCACCAGAACCCCGATCTACCTCCGTACCTTCAGAACCCCGATCTACCTCCGTACCACCAGAACCCCGATCTACCTCCGTACCTTCAGAACCCCGATCTACCTCCGTACCACCAGAACCCAGATCTACCTTCGTACCACCAGAACCCAGATCTGCCTCCGTACCTTCAGAACCCCGACCTACCTCCGTACCTTCAGAACCCTGATCTACCTCCGTACCACCAGAACCCCGATCTACCTCCGTACCACCACAACCCCGATCTACCTCCGTACCACCAGAACCCCGATCTACCTCCGTACCACCAGAACCCCGATCTACCTCCGTACCACCAGAACCCAGATCTGCCTCCGTACCTTCAGAACCCCGATCTACCTCCGTACCACCAGAACCCAGATCTGCCTCCGTACCTTCAGAACCCCGATCTACCTCCGTACCTTCAGAACCCTGATCTACCTCCGTACCACCAGAACCCAGATCTACCTCCGTACCACCAGAACCCCAATCTACCTCCGTACCACCAGAACCCAGATCTACCTCCGTACCACCAGAACCCCGATCTACCTCCGTACCACCAGAACCCAGATCTACCTCCGTACCACCAGAACCCCAATCTACCTCCGTACCTTCAGAACCCTGATCTACCTCCGTACCACCAGAACCCAGATCTACCTCCGTACCACCAGAACCCCGATCTACCTCCGTACCACCAGAACCCCGATCTACCTCCGTACCTTCAGAACCCCGATCTACCTCCGTACCACCAGAACCCCGATCTACCTCCGTACCTTCAGAACCCTGATCTACCTCCGTACCTACAGAACCCCGATCTACCTCCGTACCACCAGAACCTAGATCTACCTCCGTACCTTCAGAACCCCGATCTACCTCCGTACCACCAGAACCCCGATCTGCCTCCGTACCTTCAGAGAACCCTGATCCGACACTGTCCTAGAACCAAACATGACCTGGAACTACTTTTCCAGATGTATGGCTGCCATCAGATTACTTTTAATATTTTGAAAAATTGCAGGAATCCTGAGAATTTTTTCTCCAAAATAGTTTTATTCAGTTCTTCATCTCTGAATTTTTACAACAGAATGAGCTGAAATAAATAATTTTCTTCTAATGACATCAAATGGTCCCTAATACAACTCATCATCATCCCCTTCTTTGTCTGAAATGGTCGAGTTTATCTCAGGTTAAAAACAGATGGAAAATTTGCAGTGAGAACATAAAATCAGGATAAATGGGCTTTATGACTTCTGATGTTCTGAGGAGGTTTAATGGTCACGTTTAAGCTTCAGATGAAGTCATTTTACAGCCTGTTGGTGTGTCAGGCTTCCTGCGAGGCTGTGAATCATTTCAGCTTCAGAAGCATCACAAGATTTACTGACTGCAGCAGATCATCAGGACATGGAGATGGAAAATGAGGGAGCGCGAGTTCAGAGTAAATCTGCAGCTCAGAAACACAGCTGTGTGTGTGTGTGAGGCTGTGGTGTGTGTGTGTGTGTGTGTGAGTGAGATGCTGTGATCTGTGGTGTGTGTGTGTGATGCTGTGGTGTGTGTGTGTGTGTGTGTGTGAGTGAGATGCTGTGATCTGTGGTGTGTGTGTGTGATGCTGTGATCTGTCGTGTGTGTGTATGTGTGATGCTGTGATCTGTCGTGTGTGTGAAACATCCTGTGTTTAAATGTTTTTTCATATGTTTATAGCTATCAGCTGACTTTTAAATCTAAAACTAACTTATTCCAAATATGAGCCAGAAAACACCGGAAGCTTGAATTAAGCTTCCCTCTCTGCGTTGCTGTGATCGGAGCAGCAACATGTCAGCGCTGCTCCCACCGGATGAGTCCAGGGATGAATTTCCAGCCCTCTGCATCCCTGCTCTGCTCCACTGTCTACAATCTAATTACAACACATCAGTGAGTTAGTGGCGCTGGCTGACATCATTTCCATGAATAAACTCTATATTTGGATTCATACACTGTCCTGCTGCTCCTCCAGCACCAAACATGGACTAAGATTCCCCCATAGATCCTCTGTTAATCCACTTGTCTCCAGGATTTTATCAGAAGCTACACATGATGCTAATGCCGGTTTTTCCTGAGCTTGTAGGTCCATTTGGACAATAATTCAGAAAAATATATGAAATGTTGATGATGATGATGATGATGAAGGAAATACAACAGAGGCACCTGATCACATGACTGACCTGATCCCTGGTTCTGTCAGTCTGACAAAATCTGGAACATAAACTACTTCTGCCTCAGCTGGATGAGGAACTCTGTCAGTCACCATGGTAACCAAGCAGGCTGATGGTAACACAATCAGACATGACTTCTTCATAATTTGGTGAACTCATCGTCATGTTGTAGAAAGCAGGTGGAGATGATCTGAGCTTTGTGACATGGTGCATTATCCTGCTGGAAGTAGCATCAGAAGATGCTCCACTGTGGTCATAAAGGGATGGACATGGTCAGCAGCAATACTCAGGTAGGCTGTGCTGGTTAAACCAGGCCACGTTGCCTCTCTCTCGTCTCATCAGCAAGTCGTCTCCACCATGTCTACATGACTACATGCTGCCATGTGACTGGCTGATTAGATATGTGTGTAAACAGGAAGTTGAACGGGTGGAGTTGATGAGGACGTCTTTGTGTGTTTTTTTGTCTTTGACTCATGGACATTTGGGGACAATTTTAAAGTTTTGTTCCATCATGAACTGGTTTATGAAAACACATGAAGTAATAGGAGTAATAGGTCCAGTAAGTCCAAACTGCATCCAGCCTCCAAACTACCAGATGGAGATCAGGTGGTCCAGGTCTGAGAGGCTGGAGTCAAGTGAGAGGATAGGGACATTGTTTCTACACCTGCAGCCTGAAGCGGAGGTCTACAGCTGGCTCCAGCCTTCGGCACTGAGCTGTCGTATCCAGGTACAAACACCTGGAGAGATCAGCGCTCGAGCCCCTGCTGCAACGTTCCTCCACCAACACACCTGCCATCAGTCACTGAAAAACATGAATGATTCAGTGTTTTCATCTAAAAAGAAATAAGAAGTCACTTCCAAAAAGACTAAACTTTTACACCTGTATGAGTCCTCACTAAAACCTAAAACTACACCGGCCCCCACTCTGGAAACCCTTAAATCGCCTTAAGTGCAGATGTTCTGGCATTATATTTTTACATGGTCAGCACACTGACAACCAAGTGTTTTAAAAAGTGCTTGATAAATAAAATTGACTGGATTTTTTCCTTCCTGCTTGTGATCTTGTTTTATCTGAGACACACTGATCGGCCAGAACGTCGTGACCACTGCAGGTTAAACCCTCGTCTGGATAGACGACAGGAGTCAGACTGGGATGGATGAATGTTTTCATATCATCTGTCAGATATTCTGAAATCTAGGGCAGCAGGTATGGATCCACTCTCATGTGCAGCATAGCTGAAGGCGCTGGGGAAATCCCAGTTCCACCCTGATGTCTGGGTGAGACTCTGTCCAGGTACGTCCTCTGCACCTGGATTCTTCTGGCAGGCGAACTGCAGGGGGTCAAGTGCATGATGGTTCGGGGCTCTTTGGACATCAGTAGAAAACATGGATGTGTGATGTGAGGGCTGCAGCATAGCTTCAGAGGTCTAACTGAGTCCATGACTCAATGGGTCAAAAGTGTTTTGGTGGGGAAAAAAGGACTGACTCCACTTTAGGAAGGTGGTCAAAATGTTCTGCGAGCTCCATGACAGATATGTTTCTCAGGTGGTTCATTTAATTTAATTTTCATCAGGCTGGCAGGTTGCACCGGAAGATCTTTAATCTTCAGGTTTTATCTGTGTGCATTGTTTAAGCCAGCAGAAGTGAGCTGCATGAAGT
Organism: Melanotaenia boesemani; assembly: GCF_017639745.1. Taxonomy (NCBI): domain Eukaryota; kingdom Metazoa; phylum Chordata; class Actinopteri; order Atheriniformes; family Melanotaeniidae; genus Melanotaenia; species Melanotaenia boesemani. The sequence continues at coordinate 32,597,746 of NC_055697.1, forward strand.
CTGTTCAGAGACCACATCACCTGACCAGACCTGGTAAAGGTCTGAAGCTAAAATCTGAGGGATTCTGCTGCAGAAGTTCATATTTCTGAACACGAAGGGCACTTTGAGAGATGTTGGAGCCAATATGGTAACATCATAGATCACGGCTTGGTTACGATGTGTGAAGTCACGGTAACAACCTGAGGCTGAGAGGAATGTTGGGTTCTGAGAGAAAACAACGAAGCATAAACTGGACAAAAACTGTAAAGATGGATGTTTTAGGTCATCCAACCTAACTGAAGTCCTGCTGAAAACTATCACGTTTCTGTCCTTCTGCAGCGGGTATGGACCTCAGCCTATGATGCATCAGCTTCCCCAGGCCCCACCCCCTCACCATCCAATGCCACAGCAGTACCAACAGCCACCTGCACATCAAGCCCCGCCCACTCAGCAGAGCTCCATTCAGATCCCCCTTGGCTCCGGGCCCCCTAAAGTGGTCAGCACGGCCTGCATCTACCCCTCCCAGCCAGGTGAGGCTCTGCTTTCATTTCAATCTTTCATTTAGTTCATTATCAATTTATTTCACTCTTTAAGTCTTTCTTTGACTTATTTCTGTCTTAAAACATAAAAACACCTCAATGCTTCTGCCAGACCTCAATGAATTACTATCATATCATATCATATCATAACATATCATATCATATCATATCATATATCATAACATATATCATATCATATCATATCATAACATATCATATTATATCATATAACATAACATATCATATTATATCATATCATATCATAACATATCATATCATTTCATATCATATCATATCATATCATAACATATCATATTATATCATATCATAACATAACATATCATATTATATCATATCATATCATAACATATCATATCATATCATATCATAACATATCATATTATATCATATCATATCATATCATAACATATATCATATCATATCATATCATATCATAACATAACATATCATATCATAACATATCATATCATAACATATATCATATCATATCATATGATATCATAACATATCATATCATAACATATCATATCATAACATATATCATATCATATCATATCATAACATAACATATCATATCATATCATAACATATCATAACATATATCATATCATATCATAACATCATAACATATCATATCATATCATAACATATCATATCATAACATATATCATATCATATCATAACATAACATAACATAACATATCATATCATAACATATCATATCATATCATATCATATCATATCATAACATATCATATCATATCATAACATATCATATCATAACATATATCATATCATATCATATCATAACATAACATATCATATCATAACATATCATATCATAACATATATCATATCATATCATATGATATCATAACATATCATATCATATCATAACATATCATATCATAACATATATCATATCATATCATATCATATCATAACATAACATATCATATCATAACATATCATATCATAACATATATCATATCATATCATATCATATCATATCATATCATAACATAACATATCATATCATAACATATCATATCATAACATGTATCATATCATATCATATCATATCATAACATATCATATCATATCATAACATATCATATCATAACATATATCATATCATATCATATCATATCATAACATATCATATCATATCATATTATATCATATCATAACATATCATAACATATCATATCATAACATAACATATCATATTATATCATATCATATCATAACATATCATATATCATAACATATATCATATCATATCATAACATATATTATATCATATCATATCATATCATAACATATATCATATCATAACATAACATATATTATATCATATCATATAACATATCATATCATATCATATCATAACATATATCATATCATAGCATATCATAACATATCATATAATATCATATTATATCATATCATATCATATCATATATCATATCATAACATATCATAACATATCATATCATAACATAACATATCATATTATATCATATCATAACATATCATATCATATCATAACATATCATATTCTATCATATCATATCATAACATATATATCATATCATAACATAACATATCATATTATATCATATCATATAACATATCATATCATATCATATATCATATCATATCATAACATATCATATCATATCATATCATAACATATCATATCATATCATATCATAACATATATATCATATCATAACATAACATATCATATTATATCATATCATATAACATATCATATCATATCATATATCATATCATATCATAACATATCATATCATATCATATCATAACATATCATATCATATCATATCATAACATAACATAACATATCATAACATTTATCATATCATATGATATCATAACATATATCATATCATAACATATATCATATCATATCATAACATAACATATCATATTATATCATATCATAACATATCATATCATATCATATCATAACATATATCATATCATATCATATCATAACATATCATATCATATATATCATATCATAACATATCATAACATATCATATCATATTATATCATATCATATCATATCATATCATATCATAACATATATCATATCATATCATAACATATCATATCATATCATATCATATCATAACATCATAACATATCATATCATATCATAACATATCATATCATATCATAACATATCATATTATATCATATCATATCATAACATATATCATATCATATCATAACATAACATATCATATTATATCATAACATATCATAACATATCATATCATATTATATCATATCATATCATAACATATCATATCATATCATATCATAACATATATCATATCATATCATATCATAACATATCATATCATATCATATCATATCATATCATAACATCATATCATAACATATCATATCATATCATAACATATCATGTCATATCATATCATATCATAACATAACATAACATAACATAACATATCATATTATATCATATCATATCATATCATATCATAACATATCATATCATATCATAACATATATCATATCATATCATAACATATCATATCATATCATATCATAACATAACATAACATATCATATTATATCATATCATATCATAACATATCATATCATAACATATATCATATCATATCATAACATATCGTATCATATCATATCATATCATAACATATCATATCATATCATAACATATCATATCATAACATATCATAACATCATATCATAACATATCATATCATAACATATCATATCATATCATATCATAACATATCATATCATAACATATCATATCATGTCATATCATATCATATCATATCATATCATATCATATCATAACATATATCATATCATATCATAACATATCATATCATATCATAACATATCATAACATATCATATCATATCATATCATATCATATCATAACATATCATATCATATCATAACATATCATATCATATCATATCATAACATATATCATATCATATCATATCATAACATATCATATCATATCATATCATAACATATCATATCATATCATATCATATCATATCATATCATAACATATCATATCATATCATATCATAACATATATCATATCATATCATATCATATCATAACATATCATATCCTATCATATCATAACATATCATATCATATCATATCATATCATAACATATCATATCATATGATATCATAACATATATCATATCATAACATAACATATCATATTATATCATATCATATCATAACATATCATATCATATCATATCATATCATATCATATCATAACATATCATAACATATCATATCATATTATATCATATCATATCATATCATATCATAACATATATCATATCATATCATATCATATCATATCATATCATAACATCATAACATATCATATCATATCATAACATATCATATCATATCATAACATATCATATTATATCATATCATATCATAACATATATCATATCATATCATATCATAACATAACATATCATATTATATCATAACATATAACATATCATATCATATTATATCATATCATATCATAACATATCATATCATATCATATCATATCATAACATATATCATATCATATCATATCATATCATAACATATCATATCATATCATAACATATCATATCATATCATATCATAACATAACATAACATAACATAACATAACATAACATATCATATTATATCATATCATATCATAACATATCATATCATATCATAACATATATCATATCATATCATATCATAACATATCATATCATATCATAACATAACATAACATAACATATCATATTATATCATATCATATCATATCATAACATATATCATATCATAACATATATCATATCATATCATAACATATCGTATCATATCATATCATATCATAACATATCATATCATATCATAACATATCATATCATATCATATCATATCATAACATCATATCATAACATATCATATCATATCATAACATATCATATCATATCATATCATATCATAACATATCATATCATAACATATCATATCATAACATATCATATCATATCATATCATATCATAACATATATCATATCATATCATATCATAACATATCATATCATATCATATCATAACATATCATATCATATCATATCATATCATATCATATCATAACATATATCATATCATATCATAACATATCATATCATATCATAACATATATCATATCATATCATATCATAACATATCATATCATATCATAACATATCATATCATATCATATCATATCATAACATATCATATCATATCATATCATATCATAACATATCATATCATATCATATCATATCATAACATATATCATATCATATCATATCATATCATATCATAACATATCATATCATATCATATCATATCATAACATATCATATCATATCATATTGATTGCATGAGAGCAGCAGCTCTGCTGACTGGAAGTCCTCACTAAGACCAGGAAAGTAGATCCTAGAACTCCAGTCCTCACTAAGACCAGGAAAGTAGATCCTAGAACTCCGGTCCTCGCTAAGACCAGAAAAGTAGATCCTAGAATGCCAGTCCTACTCCAGTCCTAGGACCAGAATCCATTCAGGATCTTCTGATCCTGGATCCATGATCCAGCGATGGACTGGTGACCTGACAGGTGTACCTGCCTCTCACCTGTTAAAATGCTGGGATAGGCTCCAGCTTACCCGTGACCCGTAATGGACTAAGAGGTTAAGATAATGAATGAATGAACAATATTTTTTTTCACCCTCCAGCTCCAGGTCCAGTCCCACCTCAGTCCCAGCCTCCAGCCACTGCCCCGGCCCTGCCTCCAGGTGCTCCTGGTCTGGCCTCCGCTAACAGACCCCCCTGGGTGACCGACACCAACTTCGCTGATAAGTTTGACCCCAGCAAGATCACAACTACCTCCGTGAAGGTGCAACCGCTGCCCCAGTCCGCCCCTCCCGCGCCAGCATACATCCCCAACCCTTCCCCAGCCGGGCCACCGGCTCCCAGCCCCGCCCCCATAACTCCTAGTCCTGCCCCTTTCCTTCCTGTGGCGAGGGGCGTGGCCCAAAGGGCGGAGAGATTCGCCGCAAGCAGCCGTACGCCGCTGTGTGCAGCCTGCAACAGCGTCATCAGGTAACTGAGTCCAGCTGAAGGTTTTCACAGCAAATGTTGTTTTTCACTTTATTTTTAGTAGAAGATGTATTTTTAAGTTAATTTTTAACGTCTTCTGAAATTATTATTTAAGCTTCTTTTCCCGTTGCTGTCTGCTGAATTCTTGTTCATGGATATAAAACATTTGTCAGATTTTCCAATGATGCCTTAAGAGGCATCGGCATCCATAAATATCTGTATTATTTTAGGGTTTGCATCCATGTCAGGAGTCTTTTATCCTGAATAAAGAAGCTCTGGACCTGTAATTACCGGTAGTAACCTTCGTTCCCCCGAAGTTCAACACAAATCATCAAAACTTGTTAAATTCATGTTTTTTTGATTATCTTGCATAAAAATATAATTCTTGGTTTGGTTCATAGTCTTGGTGCGTCTGTCTATCTCCATTTTTTAAAGGTTTAGTAGCTGGAATGCTTCGGGAAGCCTGTCCAGGCATCCAGCAGCTCCTGGAGTTAAATGGTTTCATGATTTACCATATATTCATATTTATTCTAGATTTATTACATCTTTTTGCTTAAAATTCAAGAGTTTTTTGGTCATTGTCTTAGAATAAACACATTACATTAACTTTGAATTGACTTTCAAATATTTTTTCGTCCGAATTAAATGAAAAATGTAGATTAAAGTTTAAAACTAAGTAGTAGCAAATGTAAATGTTTTACCTTGTGTTTTTTTTAAAGAAAACTTTAATATCTCAACTTAAATGTTTATTTTAATTAGGCTCCATGTAAAAAAATTGTGTAACGTATTATTTAAAACATACTGAATCGACAAACCTTCGAATTTGTATTTGAACTTGAAAATAGTTAATATAAATTATAATATAAATATTTGATATTTCCCTTTAAAGCCTGCTCCAAGAAAAAGAGGAATCTTTATTTTGCCCTTTAACAAAATATGAAAAATAATTATAAAAATACTTTTAGTATATTTAATGTTTATCATTGTGTGATAGGTACAAATTGTTGTAGTGCCAAACGTTTCCACCAGGGGGCAGAAGAACACGCATCAGATTGCATACAACTCTGTTTTGAGCAACGTTTTTACCATAAATTGATACAACAGGTCTCAGAAACTGTATGTAGCATTAATAATGTCTTCTGAGTTTTGTTCCCCTAAACTTTAAGTAATGTGTCCATTTGTCTCAAACTTTTTCAGTATTTTGAATGTACGGAAACTTAAAAGGAAACTTGATAAATAAAGCTGTAAAAATATGGTATAAAATCCCTGTTTTCTACAGGGGCCCCTTCCTGGTGGCCCTTGGCCGGTCCTGGCACCCCGAGGAGTTTAACTGTCACTACTGCCACGTGTCTCTGGCGGACGTCAGCTTTGTGGAGGAGCAGAACAACGTTTACTGCGAGAACTGCTACGAAGAGTTCTTCGCCCCGACCTGCGCCCGCTGCAACACCAAGATCATGGGGGTGAGTCGACGGACGCCCGTCTGCAGCATCTTCTCCGGCTTCCATGACCTTTGGACAGATTTCTGTTTTTCTCCGTGTTGCAGGAGGTGATGCACGCCCTGCGGCAGACGTGGCACACCACCTGCTTCGTGTGCGCAGCCTGCGGTAAAGCTTTCGGAAACAGCCTCTTCCACATGGAGGACGGAGAGCCGTACTGTGAGAAAGGTGCGTTTCAGTCGTTTCAGGTGTTCATCACACTGAGGGAGATTATCCTCCTCCCCAAAACATGGTAGTCAAAGCATGAACAACCTCCAGCGGTTGTTGGAGAAACTGCTTATGAAGGCTGAAAAAAGACCTTTTAACCCAACTCCAGGAAAAATGCAGGGAATTTTTTTGTTGTTGTTGTTATTATCTGAAGTCTTTATTTGGCCCTTTAACAAAGTATAAGAAAATAATTAACAGAAATCTTTTTTTTATATTCACCATTTATTTCCATGTGATATGGCAAAATTATTATAGTGCAAAAGGTGTCCACCAGGGGACAGAAGACAGGAATCAGATTGCGTACAACAGGGTTTTGAGCAAAGTTTTTACCATAAAGGGATGCAAAAGGTCTCAGCAAATATAAATATGGCAAAAAAAATGTAAAAATGCAAGAAATGTGATTAAAAAGACAGAATATCAATATTAGTAATAGTTTTTATGCAGTGTTATGTAAGATTCTTATTTTTGCCCAGTATGCAATGTTATAAAACAATATATCACCAACAAAATTTTTTACTGAAAATATTCTTTACTGATCGCAGTTGGGGAAATCCATCCTCTGCTTTTAAACCATGTTGGAGGTCAGGAGCTGCCAGAGGTTCACCTTTGTTGCCAGTCTGGGGACTTAAACATGGGTTCTACAGCCTTGAGTCCATCTGTTACCTCTGGGCCAACACTACATGTAGACAAGTATAAGTGAGCTAGTAAAAAATTTATTAAGAGTATGGGTGTGTTTCCAGTTAAATAATAGTTTTAAAAGAGTTAAATTTTAATTCAGTAGTTCAATATTAAATTTAATTGAAATTGTGAACATTATGTGGAAGAAAATTATATTTATTGTAGAAAATGAACTTGTATTATCACAGTTATGGGTTTTCCTGTTATTCTACATTAGACGTGTAGGTTTGCACGCTGTTCCGTAACCTTATTGATATTCCAACATAATGGAGAAAAAGTTGTAACATGACAGGTTTTTACAGTACATGATAGTGACTTTAAATAAAGTATTTCAGCATAACTACGACCATTTTCTAACCCTAACCAAGAGATGTTAGAGCATGAACTTAACCAGAAAAAAACAGGTGTGGTCGTAATGTGTTGTGTTTACATGTAACTATGGCAACCTGTAAAATGGTATCCAAGATGATCAGGCAAAGCTAACGTATTTATTCTAACCCTGAACTGAGAAAATGGTCCATCATGGACACAAAAACGTCTCCGTAACCACGGTCTCTGACGTTGATCCAGACTTTGACTCACTCTGTTTACGGAAGCTAAAGCAAAAACCAACAACAGGAAAAACAAAAGCTGAGCGGCACCAACAGTTCAAGCTGGTCCGTATTTTCAGTGCTGCCCTCATGTGGTCGAGGAAAGCAACAACAGCTTGTCTGGTGTTCGTGGGAGCTGCTATAAACCACACAGGTTCATTACGCCTTTAGTATCATCACCAAAGATAAATCATGAATAGAACTAAAACTCCAGCTTCATTTTAATGCACACCAGTAAATGTCACGTTCTTTTGTTGTAATTTTCTATATGTGGTCATATTTAGCAGGAAGTGTAGATCTGTTTGTTTTAGCCCTCAGAAATCTCAGAACACGATGTTTAAATGTCTTAATGTCTTACTCTTAAAACTCCACTAGATCTCCGGCGCCCTCAAGCCCTATCTCTTATATTTCATCTCTTATGTTCCCAATCAGAGAGCTTAGATTGACGGTAACGTCCAATCAGGAGCAGCCAAAAATCAACCAGTGAGCAGAAAGTTCTATGTGTGTGTGAAAAGAAGAAAAATAATGCTCCTCTATGGCTGGAATAAAGCCAAGAAGACGTTTCTGATGCACGGTGGCGCCACAAAGCAGCTGAGCTGGAGTTGGTTTAGTGAGGATAGCAGGTAAATAGTAGCAGGAATAACTGGAAATGAGGAAAAAGTGGAAACATGGAAATAGTTTCTGTTGTGTGTTTGTTTCAATAACAATATTTTTTCTCCTGAAAGCCAAAACTTGAGAGAACGATGAGATGAGAAAAGGTTTGGTCACTGTTGGTCTGTGTGTTATTTCTACAAAGTTCTGTTAGTAATAAATTCTGCTTTCTTCTTCTGGTCGACCTTTATGCTGCTAAATCTATTCATACATTCATTTTACATCATTTTACCTCCCAGTCTGACAGCTGCTACACACTGGTTTATACTGGGATTAAAAGCTGCTACAGACTGGTTTATACTGGGATTAAAAGCTGCTACAGACTGGTTTATACTGGGATTAAAAGCTGCTACAGACTGGTTTATACTGGGATTAAAAGCTGCTACAGACTGGTTTATACTGGGATTAAAAGCTGCTACAGACTGGTTTATACTGGGATTAAAAGCTACTACAGACTGGTTTATACTGGGATTAAAAGCTGCTACAGACTGGTTTATACTGGGATTAAAAGCTGCTACAGACTGGTTTATACTGGGATTAAAAGCTGTTACAGACTGGTTTATACTGGGATTAAAGCTGTTACAGACTGGTTTATACTGGGATTAAAAGCTGTTACAGACTGGTTTATACTGGGATTGAAAGCTGCTACACACTGGTTTATCCTGGGATTAAAAGCTGCTACAGACTGGTTTGTACTGGGATTAAAAGCTGCTACAGACTGGTTTTTACTGGAATTAAAGCTGTTACAGACTGGTTTTTACTGGGATTAAAAGCTGGTACAGACTGGTTTATACTGGGATTAAAAGCTGTTACAGACTGGTTTATACTGGGATTAAAAGCTGGTACAGACTGGTTTATACTGGGATTAAAAGCTGTTACAGACTGGTTTTTACTGGGATTAAAAGCTGGTACAGACTGGTTTATACTGGGATTAAAAGCTGTTACAGACTGGTTTATACTGGGATTAAAAGCTGCTACAGACTGCTTTATAATGGGATTAAAAGCTGCTACAGACTGGTTTATACTGGGATTAAAAGCTGTTACGGACTGGTTTATACTGGGATTAAAAGCTGCTACAGACTGGTTTATACTGGGATTAAAAGCTGCTACAGACTGGTTTATACTGGGATTAAAAGCTGCTACACACTGGTTTATACTGGGATTAAAAGCTGGTACAGAATGGTTTATACTGGGATTAAAAGCTGTTACAGACTGGTTTATACTGGGATTAAATCTGTTACAGACTGGTTTATACTGGGATTCAAGCTTCAGCTGCTACAGACTGGTTTATACTGGGATTAAAGCTGTTACAGACTGGTTTATACTGGGATTAAAAGCTGCTACAGACTGGTTTATACTGGGATTAAAAGCTGGTACAGACTGGTTTTTACTGGGATTCAAGCTTCAGCTGTTACAGACTGGTTTATACTGGGATTGAAAGCTGCTACAGACTGGTTTATACTGGGATTAAAAGCTGGTACAGACTGGTTTTTACTGGAATTCAAACTTCATCTGCTACAGACTGGTTTATACTGGGATTAAAAGCTGCTACAGACTGGTTTTTCCTGGAATTCAAGCTTCAGCTGCTACAGACTGGTTTATACTGGGATTAAAAGCTGTTACAGACTGGTTTATACTGGGATTAAAAGCTGTTACAGACTGGTTTATACTGGGATTCAAGCTTCATCTGCTACAGACTGGTTTATACTGGGATTAAAAGCTGCTACAGACTGGTTTATACTGGGATTAAAAGCTGCTACAGACTGGTTTATACTGGGATTAAAAGCTGTTACAGACTGGTTTATACTAGGATTAAAGCTGTTACAGACTGGTTTTTACTGGGATTCAAGCTTCAGCTGTTACAGACTGGTTTATACTGGGATTAAAAGCTGCTACAGACTGGTTTATACTAGGATTAAAGCTGTTACAGACTGGTTTTTACTGGGATTCAAGCTTCAGCTGTTACAGACTGGTTTATACTGGGATTGAAAGCTGCTACAGACTGGATTATACTGGGATTAAAAGCTGGTACAGACTGGTTTTTACTGGGATTCAAGCTTCAGCTGTTACAGACTGGTTTATACTGGGATTAAAAGCTGCTACAGACTGGTTTATACTGGGATTAAAAGCTGCTACAGACTGGTTTATACTAGGATTAAAGCTGTTACAGACTGGTTTATACTGGGATTAAAAGCTGTTACAGACTGGTTTATACTGCTATTCAAGCTTCATCTGCTACAGACTGGTTTATACTGGGATTAAAAGCTGCTACAGACTGGTTTATACTGGGACTAAAAGCTGGTACAGACTGGTTTATACTGGGATTAAAAGCTGCTACAGACTGGTTTTTACTGGAATTCAAGCTTCAGCTGCTACAGACTGGTTTATACTGGGACTAAAAGCTGTTACAGACTGGTTTATACTGGGATTAAAAGCTGTTACAGACTGGTTCATACTGGTATTCAAGCTTCATCTGCTACAGACTGGTTTATACTGGGATTAAAAGCTGCTACAGACTGGTTTATAGTGGGACTAAAAGCTGTTACAGACTGGTTTATACTGGGATTAAAAGCTGTTACAGACTGGTTTATACTGGTATTCAAGCTTCATCTGCTACAGACTGGTTAATACTGGGATTAAAAGCTGCTACAGACTGGTTTATACTGGGATTAAAAGCTGGTACAGACTGGTTTATACTAGGATTAAAGCTGTTACAGACTGGTTTTGACTGGGATTCAAGCTTCAGCTGCTACAGACTGGTTTATACTGGGATTAAAGCTGTTACAGACTGGTTTATACTGGGATTAAAGCTGTTACAGACTGGTTTTTACTGGGATTCAAGCTTCAGCTGTTACAGACTGGTTTATACTGGGATTAAAAGCTGCTACAGACTGGTTTATACTGGGATTAAAAGCTGCTACAGACTGGTTTTTACTGGAATTCAAGCTTCAGCTGCTACAGACTGGTTTATACTGGGACTAAAAGCTGTTACAGACTGGTTTATACTGGGATTAAAAGCTGTTACAGACTGGTTTATACTGGGATTCAAGCTTCATCTGCTACAGACTGGTTTATACTGGGATTAAAAGCTGCTACAGACTGGTTTTTACTGGAATTCAAGCTTCAGCTGCTACAGACTGGTTTATACTGGGACTAAAAGCTGTTACAGACTGGTTTATACTGGGATTCAAGCTTCATCTGCTACAGACTGGTTTATACTGGGATTAAAAGCTGCTACAGACTGGTTTATACTGGGATTAAAAGCTGGTACAGACTGGTTTATACTGGGATTAAAAGCTATTACAGACTGGTTTTTACTGGGATTCAAGCTTCAGCTGTTACTGACTGGTTTATACTGGGATTAAAAGCTGCTACAGACTGGTTTATACTGGGATTAAAAGCTGGTACAGACTGGTTTTTACTGGAATTCAAGCTTCAGCTGCTGCAGACTGGTTTGTACTGGGATTAAAGCTGTTACAGACTGGTTTATACTGGGATTAAAAGCTGTTACAGACTGGTTTATACTGGGATTCAAGCTTCATCTGCTACAGACTGGTTTATACTAGGATTAAAGCTGTTACAGACTGGTTTTTACTGGGATTCAAGCTTCAGCTGCTACAGACTGGTTTATACTGGGATTAAAGCTGTTACAGACTGGTTTATACTGGGATTAAAGCTGTTACAGACTGGTTTTTACTGGGATTCAAGCTTCAGCTGTTACAGACTGGTTTATACTGGGATTAAAAGCTGCTACAGACTGGTTTATACTGGGATTAAAAGCTGGTACAGACTGGTTTTTACTGGGATTCAAGCTTCAGCTGTTACAGACTGGTTTATACTGGGATTAAAAGCTGCTACAGACTGGTTTATACTGGGATTAAAAGCTGGTACAGACTGGTTTTTACTGGAATTCAAGCTTCAGCTGCTACAGACTGGTTTATACTGGGATTAAAAGCTGTTACAGACTGGTTTATACTGGGATTAAAAGCTGCTACACACTGGTTTATACTGGGCTTAAAAGCTGGTACAGACTGGTTTTTATTGGAATTAAAAGCTTCAGCTGCAACAGACATGTTTAAGCATAAAATATCTTGGAGTTAATCAGCCTGAGGATAAAACCTGTTTCTGTCTCAGATTACATCGCACTCTTCAGCACTAAGTGTCACGGCTGCGACTTCCCAGTGGAAGCTGGTGATAAGTTCATCGAGGCTCTGGGTCACACCTGGCACGACACCTGCTTCGTCTGTGCGGTAAGAACCTCCGTCCGGTCCCAGAGTCCATGGACGTGCTCCTGTTTGTCTGTTTGTGGGCTAACCGCTGCCTTCGCTGCAGGTCTGCCACGTCAACCTCGAGGGTCAACCCTTCTACTCCAAGAAAGACAAACCTCTGTGCAAGAAGCACGCCCATGCCATCAACGTGTAGACCGCTGCTCCACCCGCTGCTGATCCCGCCAACACGAGCCCACAGCTTTTACACGTGTCTGTAAACGCTCTGTATGCAAACACACTCTGGTTTTTGTGCAACTGAAATGTTAAAAGATGATTCTGCTTCTGGGGCTCCTTCTGCTCATCCGACCAGCTGCAACGTAGATTTTCATTTCTGTTTGACCTGAACGCTCAGACGTGCACCAGCTCAGGAGTCTGAAAAAGAGGATTTCAACCTTCTTTATGTTAAATTATGATCACATTTTAAAATCTGTCAACAATGAGATGATGAAAGATAAAGAGATTGAGAAATCTATTTATAATAACATGTTTTACTTAATAATGGCTCATTTTTCATTTTTATAAAATTTCCTCACATTTTTTAACAGCCGTTTACGTTTTAATTTATTCAGATAAAGAAAGAAAGTAACTTAATGTAATAAAATAAAATAGAAATAGAAATGAACGAAGATCATTTTAGGAATTATTAGTTTAAAGGCTCATTAATGCTTCCTTTAAGTACGTAAGTAGGAAGCGTTCTACCTTCATGTCCATGTTGTCGTGGTTGTTAGCTGACACATCCACCAGGGGGCAGCGCAGAGCTCAGAGTTCACCTCCGAGTTCGAACTCAGATTCAGACAAGAACAAACATGGAGGCGATGAAGGAGAGCATGATGATGTTCAGCGCAGTAGGAGTGGTCAGTCTGGGAATTAAATACATCGCGACTTCTTCTCTGTTCCTTTAGCTGGTTTCAACTGTACTGCTCAACACTGCCCCCCCATGGTTTCTGGTGGTACTGCTGCATATCTGCAGGAGCCCAGAAAACGGACCAAATTACATACGTAAAGGATGCAAAAGAAGACAAAATGTGCTGGGTTTTTTTTTGTTTGTTTTGTTTTGTTGTTTTTATTTAGCATGGAACATACTTGTACCTTGAACCTGCTGTGAATCAACAGACAAAAAGCAAGACTATGATCTCAGATCTTCTACCACTTCCTACCAAGGAAATCTGTTATTTTTATCAACTTTTTACTACTTAAAAACTGAAATTAAAAGGTACGCCGTAAAAGCAGAGAATTGTTGGGCTTTATACTTCAGTAGTAACTAAAAGGAGTTAAGCACATCAGGAATGAGTTTTCAGCGAGCACTTATTTCCCCGTGTGGATGGAGCAGAGGTTCGTCGGAGCTGGCGGGGGAGCGAACCTCAACACAACACCGGATCATGTGATGAGACTTGTTCCAGATGCTCTTAATGGCAGAGACCTATGATGATGATGGTGGGTCCTAGGGCAGCAACCCCTCCGTTAACCTTAGGACTGTTTGTGTATTCAGAGCCAGAAAGAAACAGACTTTGGAAAAACTGAATTAATGGGTCAAAAATAATTATCAGCTTTATTAATTAATAAGTTAACATGATAACGCATTAACCCTTTAGGTACCAGAGTTTTTAAAGCTTTGAAGCAAACTGTTAATGGGAAAAAAGTTGAATATGAACAAGAGTTTATGATGGAAGTGAAATTACTCATCTAATTTCATATTGTGGCATCACAGGTTAGCAGCCGTACTAGATTCCATAACTTTCACTGTATATATATATATATATATATATATATATATATATATATATATATATATATATATATATATATATATATATATATATATATATATATATATATATACACACATACATATGTATATGTATATATATGTATAAATATATATATATATACATATATATATATATATACACACACACACACACAGACAATCATTGAAGGCAGTCACATGTCTGCCATCTAGTGGTGAAAATTGGTAACAGGTTTAAGCTCTTTCTGGAGACACGGTCTGGTGCTTGTTGCAATTTTGTGACTTTGGTGCTCAGAGGGTTAACTTGTTCAGGTCTAGTAAAACTTTCTGCAGAAACTGCAACCAGTTCTGGTTCATAGAACTGTTTCTAGAAAGGAAACCATCAAGGTCGCTGCTGTACGATGATTTGTTCAATGTACAAGCAGAACGAAACAACACGTATTCATCAGTAAAAAAATCTTCCTCATTACCAGCGGTTCTTAACATTTGTCTCTAAAATTAAAAAGTAAGTTTATCCAGCCGACATGAGACAGACTGAAATTTTTCTTCATCAACAGGAGGACACTGAGGTTGATTTCTGTTTTTTTTTTTTAAAGAAAAGTACAGTTTTTCCCTAAAAAGTTCCAGTTCTCTTCATCATGATGAAAGGGCAGCAAGAGAAGTCTGCATTTTTCACATGAAGCTAGCTAACGCTCCTGTGTGTTTAAGCTAGCTGAAAACAATAAAATCCTGCTACTCTGGAAAATGTCTCATCTGAGCTACGATGGATGAACGAGGAGGACGACCTGCTGCGTATTTTAACTTGCAAGGTGAAGAAAACAGACTTTACTGTGCAAACACGGTTAGGAATAATATGTTTTATTATTTATGATCTTGAACATAGCTGATTTCTTTTGGATAAAAACTACATTATATTTTATTTACAGAGAGATGGTTAGTTTCCACGTTTTGCACCATCTAGTGGTCGTTCATAGAACTGCAGCCAAACAAACGACAACATTAAGCTAAACATAAAGAACATTGGAGCTGGATCACTTAAGTAATTTTTCTGTCCTACAAGTGCTTTCTGTCACCTTCCAGGCCACTGTTGTAAATAAAAATTAGTTTTTAATGTTTTGACTGGTTAAATAAATGAAAAAATAATGTCGGACAGTGTCAACTCAAAGTTTCTGATCCATTAAAATAAAGGAGCAGATGTTCTCTTTGGACCTAAAAGCATCATAAAACAGTGGGATTCGGGGGTCTAACCAGCAACATACGAACGCAGCATGAACAAACAAGAATTTTTAGAAGTTTCTTTCTACCAGCTTCCACAGAAACTTCCCTCCTGAAAAACAACCTGATGGATAAGAATTTCCCAGTCATTTCAGTAATAGCGCTATCTTGTGGCCATTAAAGGAACTGCAACCAGACCGGCTGTCAGGCGCTGAAGTGTCTACTGAACTCCAGAAAAACCTAAAATTAAAAAAGATTAAAATCAGTCTGGGTTTTTTGGGTGGGGAGGTGTTCCCACCCTCCGTGCCTTACCGTGTTCAGCCCTTCATCTCTGCTCTGACTGGTGCATGCTTCATGTGTCATGTACAGTTTTTACTCTGTGTTTTACTTTTTTACAGTCTGTTTTGCAAACTTGGGTGAATGTGTGCATGCAGACCGGTTTGTTCAGCATGTCCGTGTTCGTTTGTGTCACGAGGAAACGACCAGAGCTAGCCCCACAGTTTAACTTTGTAAAAGGTGTTTGGTGTCTATTGTGAGTGAAGAGCAGCAGGAAGGATGGGAATATGTTCGCGTTACGATAAAATGCTGCTTCAATACATTTATTTAACAGATTTTGAACGTATGGAGAATTATTTGTGTTGCAGGTTGAATAAAATGAGCACCTCAAACACACAGTTTTTTGTCTGTTTACGTTGTGACCTGTAATCTGAAATATGTGTGTGTGTATACATATATATATACACACACACAGACAATCATTGAAGGCAGTCACATGTCTGCCATCTAGTGGTGAAAATTGGTAACAGGTTTAAGCTCTTTCTGGAGACACGGCCTGGTGCTTGTTGCAATTTTGTGACTTTGTTGCTCACAGGGTGGACTTGTTCAGGTCTAGTAAAACTTTCTGCAGAAACTGCAACCGGTTCTGGTTCATAGAACTGTTTCTAGAAAGGAAACCATCAAGGTTGCTGCTAGTCATATATTTTTCAGGTGGTAAACGGCTAATTTGGTTACTGCTTTAACTCCTCACAACCTGCATTTATTTACAATTATATGAAAACAAATACAGGGAAGAAAAAAATAAAGGTCAGGAAAAATTAAAATACAATTAAATGTTAAATAAATTAATAAATACAAACATATGGGTAAGTGGAAGCAAGTGAATTAATAAATAATTTAGTTGGATAAAAATAAAAATAAACAAAGGTCAAATTTAGTTTATTTTCACACCATTTTCGGTGTTGAGGGGTTAAACCTGAGCTTAGACTCCAGTATGACAGCAACATTTCTGGATTGATCCTGTTGGTTTTAACATTGCTGACTGAAATGGTAAATGGATGTGTACTTATTCAACGCTTTTCCAGTCACTTTGATCCCTCAAAGCGCTTTACACTATATATCACATTCACCCATTCACACACACTTTCACACCCCAACAGGCCAACGTGGGGTTAAGTGTCTTGCCCAAGGACACTTTGACATGTAATCGATCCACCTAGCTTTCTGAGCTACAGCCGCCCACAAGCTGAACACTAATCTTTAGATGCTTGTCTTTGATTCCAAACACAATAATTTCAGATTTATGTTTATTTAGCGGCAGAAACTTTTGGAACTTCCACTTCTTGATTTGACCAAGGTACAAACTGTAGCTTTGTCTGGGACCAGAGTTCCCTGGTGGGACAGTAATATAGAGCTGAGTGTCGTCAGCATATTTAGTTTGTTTCCATGATTCGAGCATGTAGATGCTGAACAATAGGGGCCCCAAAATGGAACCTTGGGGAACTCCACATGTCATGTTTTTTTGAGTAAATCTTACCATCTGCAAGCTCCTACTAGTGTCTACTCAGTTGTGCCGTTAGCCTCTGGAAAAGTTTTATAGAAATAAAAGGATTGTTTTCAGCTGCAGTTGCTGCTGCCTGAAGCTGGATATTAATACTTGGTTCCAAGCACAATAATTTAAGATTTATCTTTATTTAGCAGAAGAAACTTCTGGAGCATCCAAGTACTGATTTGACCAATAAACAAACTGAAGTTTTGTCTGGGACCAGAGGCCAACGTGATACAGAGCTGAGTGTCATCAGCATAACTCTAATCACATCATCGACATATAAAGGAAACTTCAGATACCACGAACTGGAACATTCAGCAGGATCATTGTGAACTCTGGCTGGAATCAGTGTGTGAAATACAAGGATTGTCTGGAAACCCCACCACCCTTGTTCTGTGTCCACCCATATTTCACACAATGGTTAGCCACATATATAATTCCCTTTTTCTTGTACAAATGCATTCAGAAAATACAGATTTATATTGGATTTATTTAGTCTATGTAATTTATATCTCATTTTACCAAATGTGTGTTTCACACACCACAAAAAAAGAACATGAAAAGTCCCTAAAATCGACATTGCATTTTATATTTTGTTTGTTCTGATGACTGAAAAGACTTCTGTATAACATTTTTACAAGGGTTTTATCATTAATAAAACTGACAAAAAATAGAAGTTTTGGGGAAAAGGAACATTTCCCCCCCTTTTAACAACCTTTTGACCTTAGTGAAGTTCCTCTTTCACTTCAGACAGATTTTTTTTCTTTGTCATTTGTCACCAGTTTTCTGGAAATTTGATTCAGATGATGCAACATGAGCTGAAGCTCATCCCACGCACGTTTACTCAACATTACTGCTGACAGACTGGGAATGATGGGCAAGACACGCGGGAGGCGACCAGCAGCAGCAAATTTGATTGGTCATGATGTTGGTGGGAATTTTGACGTTTTCAAACCAGTCTGTGACAAAGTATGAAGGATGAAGAGTCAGAATCGACAGAAATCTTGCTGTTTACTGTACAGAAGAGAAAGAAAACCCATCATTCATCCGAGTTTACAAAATAGGAAACAGTATCGTGACTGTCATCATTTGATGGACCTCAAGGCTGATCCAGATAAATCCAGAACCTACGTTCTGACTAATTCACCTGGCGCCACGCGGCTGTCTTTTTATTTAGCCTATATCTCTATAATCTTTGTGGGAAGTATTGTAAAGTCTGGGAGATAGGCACAGCTAAAACGAGCTGTTCTTCCACGTTCAAAGTGTTTGCAGACGGCTGTCTAGCCTGCTCTCATTGGTCAGTAAATGAAGCCCCTCGCTGGTTGGTTGTACTGCCAGACGACAGCAACAAAAATGGAATATTTCCCATTTTCTTGTGTCGCGTCGAAAGCCCTGTGTGCACGTCTACGTGAACGAGCGCAACATTTCACATGCACGGATGTCACCTGTCGCTTGGCTGGAGGAGGGCAGCGATTTTCGCCTCATCGCGCAAGTTCCACAGAAAATGATGGAGAAGGAGCGCCGCTGCCTCCGTGTGTCCAGCCTGTCAGTCCAGATGCTGTTACAGTAACTTGCCACTAGAGGGAGTCACGTCACTCAGCTCTCAGAGCAAACACACAGAGATGAAGAGTTCTCACTCTGTCTTTTTGTCAAAAGATGAAACAGACTAATAAAGATTGAATTACGCTAAGTTTGATTTTCTATTCGATATTTTTTATTTAGTACTGCATTTAACACAGAATTAGGTTTAAGCTATAAATCAGTGTTTTGTGTCATTTACAATGAAGAATAAAGGCCAGACTCGTTGTGGTAGGTGTGTGTGTTGGATAAAACTTTAAACTCCGCCAAATCTTTCAGTAAATCAGATATTGTTTAGAAGTCTGCAAACAAATAGAACAAACTGCCAGTGGAGATTAAACTTTCACCAAATGTAGACATTTTTAAATCCAGGTTCAAAACATTTCTTTTCTCATGTGCCTTTGCATGAAATCTGCATGTTAACTTTTTTTTTTTTAACTTATCTTGCTTTTAATCATTTTAATGTAATTTATTATTTTATTGTGATTATGTGTTGATGCCTTTTACTATTTATAAATATCTGTAACGCCTTTGTTTTATGTAAAGCACTTTGAATTGTCCTGTACATGAAATGTGCTGTACAAATAAACTGCGTTGCCTAGAAGTCTGGTAAACACAAACTATAAAAAATAAACACAAGATTATTTTCACTGTTAACACGAAATAAGAAAAAAAGTATTTTACTGTTTGAAGGTTAATTTTCTGTTTTACAGTTTGAAAAAAATAATAATTTCACAGTAATAATTAAAATGTTAATATATATAAGAGTTAATATATATATATATATATATATATATATATATATATATATATATATATATATATATATATATGTGTGTGTGTGTGTGTGTGTGTGTGTGTGTGTGTGTGTGTGTGTGTGTGTGTGTGTGTTTAACATGTAATGATAAAACAGTGAATCCTTACTAGTACTAATGCATTAATCTCCCCCCTAAATGTATTCAGAAATACACGTGTAGTTTTACTGCAGAAAGCGTTTAGTCTGACTAAAATAAAATGAACATTTTTTGGATCAAATTCGAGATAAAGTTAGTCATCTTAGCACAAACTAATCAAAAAGTAGAACAAATGTTTAAATAAAAATGCAGATGATTAAAACGTTTTATATTTCCTATAAAGTAGCCATAAGATACGGAAAATATTAATGTAGAAGTAAATAAACTACAGCTTTGTCATGGAAACCACGATCCAAATACCTCAGAGGTCGTAAAAACATACCGGACCCGGAAGTCCGGCCATCAACTCTGAGGCCAGAGTGAACGGTCTCGTGGTTCATAGAGGATCTTCGTGTTCGTCAAACCGCAGAGCGACTGATCACCGACCTGCGCGAGAGGACGCTGGAAATATCCCCACAAACCGCCTGGAAATACTACTTCTGTCCGAAGTACTGTTTGGAGTTTAAACCCGATTAACGGAGCTCATCCGAAAACCCAGGAAACGTTGGGAAGTGAGATTAAAGGGAAAGAGAAAAGGTAAGCCAGAACTTTATTCCAGCCTGCGGGGTGAGCCCGACTTTTCACCTCCATCTATCTGCTGGAGCACACGCAGCCCCTGGGTTTAAAATTTCTTTTCTTAAATGCCGATGTGTTTTTTGATTAATTAAATTGTGTCTTTTATTTTAATTAAATATCCAAATTAAACAGTCTTTATTACTAGTATAATGTTTTGTATATTCGAGCTGTAGAAACAAAGTGGAGTTCGGCGAACAGATTTAGTGTGTGCGTTGGTGCCAGGATATAGACGCATCCTTCCCCGGGCTGATGTCGTGGAAAAAGTTTGCTCCACTCCAACCGCAGCGCGAGCCCTGGTCGGTTAATGCTGCAAATCACAGATTAACCCTATAAACACGCCACAGTGGTCCAGGATAAGTGAATTAACCCAGTGGCCCGTTATCAGGATGATCTCTGCCTCAGTTTGTCTGGAAAGATGTTTACCGCTTGTTAGCTGCTTGTTAGCCGCTTAGCTAACTGCCGCATAGCTGCCGCGGCTCGTCTGTAATTACTGGAAAACCTGAACATGTAACACAGAAGAGCGCTGAAAACACCCAGATTTAGTTGATCTTACAAACAGAAGTTATACTTTTGTCAAGTAAACAATTTACTAGAGTAATTTTAGAGTTGTAAGAAGTTAAAACTAACCTTGACGTTAGCATCGTCGGCTAACAGTTGGAAACAGTGTGAACTTTTAAAGTTTGTTTTGACTTGTGTTCAGTGAAGCTGCTGCTGAAAGTCACGTCTAGTCTGAATATTTCCAGTATTTGGTTCGGTGTTTTTATAGTAAACAGGCGGACTGTGGAGCAGCCTGTTTATGCTCCATCTTGGCTTCGGGTTTGATTTCTGCAGCAGAGAAAATTAAACAAACACAGAAGATAAAAATGAAATTCAGACAGACTCTTTGTTGTCAGAGTCTTTAGTATCTTCAGTCTGGTTAAATCCAGATTTGACCATGTTAAGTGTTGTTTGTTAGTTTATTTTTATCAGGATTAGGTCTATAGTGGGCTAAATGTGTGAGAAAAGAAGTAAAATAGCCATTTTCTTGCTGTTTCGCCGAAGGAATGAAAGTTTTGTGAATCCCAGACTGTGTTTTAAAGTCTAGATTACCCCTGAGATCATGTAGTCCAGATTTAACCAGTCCAAGTATTGTGGAAATGGTCTTGGACCTGGTCTAGGGTGGTCTAAATGCCATAAATGGGTAGCAATAATAGCTGGGTTTTGCATCTTCAGACGGAATAAAGCCGGACCTGGATCCTGTAGAGCAGATTTATTGTCTTTATGTCTTCGTTTTTATCCAGACCTGATCTCTGCTTGACTAATTCATCTCAAACTGATCGTTTGGTCCAGACTGGATCAGTCTCTGTTTGGCAGCTTTTTAATCTGCACACGTACAAATAGAATAAACGATTCATAAACTGTTTATTTTCTATTATCTGTTTCAGATTTGATCAGGTTAAGCTTTGCTTCTTTTATTCATGGCTGGAATCGGGTCTAAGATGGTTTAGGTCAGAACAAATAGAAAATAATTCCTCAGAAGAAAAGCGGAGCGTTGACCTGGATTAGTCTCAGCTGTGTGGACCAGGTCATCTAATCCAGACTTGACCAGTTTTATTTCAGGACCTGGTCTAGGGTGGTTTAAATGCTTAATAAACAAAGTGAAAATAGCTGTTTTAGTGTCAGTCTAGTCCAGATTTCACCAGCTGAATTATGTTTATTTTATGTCGACCTGATCTGTGGTGTGGGTTTATCATTAAAATCAACTGTAAACATTGTTAGTGTAGTTAATGAAAGCAAACAGCGTTTACGTTTATTACTTCATCTTTTTGTATTTTCTTTGCAGATTAATCAATGAAAATTTGATTTTCTTTCCCCTGTGATGTGTTTTACGGAGTTTTTAGGGACGAAGCTGCTCTGATGTGAATTTTTGCTTCTTGAATCATTCCAGCTGTTACATGTTTTAATTCCAGCATCTGTTGTTCTCTTGTGATGTTTTTAGTTCATGTTTCTTGGGTTATAATTTAACTTGAGCACTGATGTTGTTTTTCATCATAAATATTCTAATATATAGAAATTTAGCTTTTGCATAATTAAGCTTTAGCTATTTTTGTTGTTAACAAATGAGGAAATTTGCATACAGAAGATGTTTGACAATGAATCCAGATGTACAATTAAATTAGTTTAAGGGATCATTAAAACAAAACGGCTGCAGGTTGTTAGTAGCTTAAATCATTTTGACACATGGATTTTAGATAAAATTAGCATATAAAGTCAGTAAATGAGTTTTTTGGTGGATTATTATTTTGTTATAATTCTTGACAATAAATCTTCTGTCACTGGGAATTCTGTTAATTTACATTTGAAATGAAAGGTATTTGTACAGAAATTTGTGGGATGAGCAGCAGAGTCGAGTGCGTGGGTTGTGCCAATGGAAAAAAAGAGTAAACAGCAGAATCAGCTGCTGGCAGAGGAGATTTAGGAGGTTTTTAATGGGTTCAGCCCACAAAACCAACTCTGCTACTCACCCCACAAATGCATTTCACTTCTAATATCTCTCCATTTAAAAGGGAAATAAGCAGCATTTCCATCTCTAGAAGATTTAAGTATTTATGTTTTCACGACTTTTCTGCCTTTTAATCCTCCCTTAGCTGGGCAGCTGATCCTGTTTATTAAAGTTGACCCAAAGAGCTTCACCGACCACGTCCTTGTTTAACTTCGTGTAAATTTTGGCCCTTTGTTGTTGCTCCAGCTCTTCCTGAAAGCAACACACAGGCATCACGCTGCCTCACGGTTCCTCACGCTACCTCACGCTATCTCACGCTGCCTCACGGTTCCTCACGCTACCTCACGCTATCTCACGCTGCCTCACGGTTCCTCACGCTACCTCACGCTATCTCACTCTGCCTCACGCTACCTCACGCTACGTCACGCTATCTCACTGTTCCTCACGCTACCTCACGCTATCTCACGCTGCCTCACGGTTCCTCGCGCTGCCTCACACTACCTCACGCTGCCTCACGGTTCCTCACTCTGCCTCACACTACCTCACGCTGCCTCACGGTTCCTTACGCTGCCTCACGGTTCCTTACGCTGCCTCACGGTTCCTCACGCTGCGTCACGGTTCCTAACGCTGCCTCACGGTTCCTCACGCTACCTCACATTTCCTCACACTGCCTCACGTTTCCTCATGTTTCTTACGTTTCCTCACGCTGCCTCATGTTTCCTCACAACAACAGTGTCATCACAAACCATCAGACAGCAACACAAACATCTCCCTGAGTTCACAGTTCACATTATTATTTTTTCTGTGTTAACATGGGTGCCTTCATTTTTTTATTCTGTCTCGATGGCTTTTAGACCAAAATAACACTGGCTGACACTGACTTGGAACCTTTGGGCCTCACACAACTCTGCTCTGAATTTCTGATCCGATTGATTTCTATGAACGCCACACTGGCTACGGTTCTTCTAAACATGGCATAGAGTTGTAGTTGTGGTTGGTTCCCATCCCAACCCTTCATCTGAGCAGTTCTTTCCCGGGACCAGAGAGAGCTGGTTCTCCTGTAGCGACACCTTTCCTGAGTGAGCGCTAGAGACTTTTTGGAAAAGACTGTTTTTAAGTTGATCGTTGGCTCCCAACGAGTTGTTTGCATGATCCAAAGATGATGGATGATCCATGCAAACTGGATTCATTCCCACACATCTACAATTCACAACATTTTGACAAAACTTTTTTTTTTCTTTTTTTTTTTCGTTTTTCAGTTGCTGTAGTCTCCATCAAACCCTGTTATGAAGATAACAGGATGAAGTTGGGTCATCTGATTATTTATGTTACTTTATTGGGGCTTCATATCGAGGTCAGATCAGGCTCACAGTAAATAGCATAAACATTCACCTGATAAACAACACAAACATCAAGCTAACGGCAAAGCGACGCTGGAGTCGACCGCAGGTCCTCATCTTGTTATGTTTTAAGTAAGTACTTTCATGTTCTAATTAAGAAAAGAGAGACTCTCCTCCACCTGACAAGGTCTTTAACTCCACCCTGCCTGTGAGTGAGGAGAAGAGGAGACGCATGGGAGGGTGGAGGGGTGTTAGAAATTAAAATATTATCCATGTGCCAGACAGCTGTACATTCCTCGGCCGAGCCTGGGGTCGCTGTTACCGAAATAACCGACGGGCTGATGGAGGAAAGGCCAGCTGATGAAGAGTATAACTGGGTATTGTTGGAAATCTGAAAACTGAAGCAGGTCAGAGAAGATAAGAGTTTCTGGACTGAACAAACACTTTATTTACTTAATGAGGTGTCAGCTTGGAGGTGTTTGTGGTTTTTATGGATTCAGAATGAACCATGAGATGGTCGAAGGTTAAAGGACTGATTATGTATCATTGGGTGATTAGTCTGTGGTGTCACTCAGTTTGCTCTCTGACCAGATCTATTCTTATAGAATGACACAGGACCCTGCTGAGCCTGACCCCTGCACTGGGACCACACTGGTCTCCAGGAAAATGCCAGTTAATGCTGGTGGAATCTGGCAGGAGGAGCAAGATGCTGTTTGAACAATAAAAGCACAAACATGAAACACAGAAAGCCCAAAATATCTGAACCTGGGTCAGCTTTCTGACCCTTCTGTCCTGAAATATGTACAGACCCGGGTACAAGGGGGTCAAACCTACTGAGACATCACACTGTAGTAGTGGTTGGTATTTATCAACTCGGACTCGGATCAGCATCAACAGGAACACAACGCCCGGGTGCACTCACCAAGTTCCAGTGAAGGAGCAGAAACACACATTTACCAGCAGAAACTCCGAAACCAGCAGCAGCAACACAAAGTTATTTACTTTAACTCTGTATTCCATCCCGTGATGTTGATGTGCACATCTGTGCAAGCTTAGATTGCAAAGTTAAGATATGAGCAACGTCACTTCCCAGCTGCATGATGCAAGCTGTGGCCACAGCACCGAAGTTTCCTCTAGATCAGGTTTCTGCTTTGTAGTAAAAACCAGTCTGATGTTATTGATCTGGTTTCCACCACAGCTCCTCTTTTCCCCCTACATGATGTCTGGATCACACATCCAGGTGATCCCACTCCAGCCATGTGGACAACATGTGTCTTCATCCAGCTGGAAGTCAGGCAGGAATCCCAGGCCCTCGTTCATCAATCGTTTGTAGAAACTGTCCTACATTTCATCCTACGAATGAAATTCAGAATGTTTGTAAAATCCAGATTTATCAAACGCATGGAAACCATTTGTTCCAGAGCAGTTGCCAACCTGGGGTCCCCAAGAAGCACAGGGTCCCCGAGGCTTTGATTCTTCAGTGCTAGTGTAATTTAAATGAAGACCACCACAGGTGAGTTGAGGTGGATTTACTTAAGATATTCTTCATCTGGGTAATTATTGGTAATAAGCCTAACTTTGGTTCCATCAAAGGAGACATTTATGGTGAGAGGCAGATGAACGCAGTGTGGTTACAGCAAGAGGTGGGCGGGGGGTCCACAGCCTTTTGGTCGTTGCATGAAGGAGGTCCTCAGGGAAAGTGGATGGGAACCACTGGTCTCGATCACCTGCTGATTCCTGTTCATGTTCACTTGCATTCAGAAAAGCCCTCATATAGGGCTGTAACGATTAGTCGACGTTGTTGACGATAAAAATAATTGACAATGAATTTACCTGTCTACTATTGTCGGCAAACCCCCCCCCCCAAACAAAAACAAAGAGTGAGACATCGTCTTCTTTCCTATCTCTGCTAAGAGTTGCACATGCGCAATAAAGTCCGCCAGGGGACAAATATGGCGACTGACCAGGGAGCAAAATGGTGACAGAGGACGTCAAAAGTCTTGGATAACATTTACGTTAATCTTACAAAAAAATGCGTGTGAGGTTTGTAAAGCGGACCTTGTGTTCCACTGATGTACGTCTGCAGCGCTCGAACATTCAAAGAGGAGGAAGGTTGGACTTACATAACAACCTCACAAGATTTCAAAGCTAAAAGTGAAACGAGCCATTTATAATAATCATGAGATACATAATCCGATTGGTCGACTAGTCGTTTTAATAGTCGGTGACTAACTGACCATCAGAATGTCATTAGTTGCAGCTCTACACTCATATTAACAAACATATTCCAAAATAAGGTAGAAATGATCCTCAGTGCACATGCCCGCTACGTCAGTCGTACGTCAACGTAATTAATTCTGTACTTTACGTGAACAGCTTCTACTGTAAGTAAATACTACGCTGCTTATTTCTGTCAGTTTTACTCGGTTATTTAAAACAGAAAATCTCAAACATTACGGACACTGGAAGAAATGTTGGGACCAGGACAGAACTGGTCTGTATGCGATAAAAATGCATCACTTAAGATGTTAAAAGAAGTTCAGATTAAGTTGTGTGACTTTAAAAGGAAGGAGAACCTGAACTTGGTAGGACGGCAGCCGTGTTTATTTACGTTTGAAATCAGTTTCTTCTTCTACTGTTTCCAGAGAGATAATTCTGCTGATGTCAGATTGCTTTATTTAGTTTAAACGTGGTGCGTGTAAACATTAAAACTTTCCCTGGTCCACGTGAACAGGTCTGATCGGAGCAGTAACCTGAGAGAAGACATTTTGAACATGGCTAGTGTGACAGAGTGTTTTCCTCTGTCTGGTTCGCTGGTAACAACACAGTTTGGTCTGATGGTGAAAGAGTCGGCGTTTATATGTGATAAAGTTCTGGTGCTGTGTTAAGCCCTCAGCTCTGTCTGTCAGGTACAGGCCCGTGTTGCACTTGGAAAGAGAACAGTTTTCCTTTTTTTATTTTATTTATTTTTTTAATTTATTTTTCTTCTTTCTCTTTGTAATGACTGCTTCCCATTTTCTACCACTTCCTCTTTGATTCAGGGCGCCAGGCGTTATAAAGCGCTCCGTTAAACTGCAGCTAACAGTCAAAAAGCAGGAAATGTGTTCAGAAAACGGTAAATATCTAAACTAAATGTTTTTTTTGTTTGTCATCCATATGCGGTGATGAAATCTGCACGACGCAGATTGTTCTTTTTCTTGTTTCAATTCTTTTTCCGTTTTCTCCTCCAGTCTTTATCAGGTCTCCGTTCTCTCCTCGGCCTGCTTTGTCTCGGGTTTTCTTTCTCCTGGGAGGGTTTCCATCTTGGAGGTTGAGCTCGGGGATATCTCTACTTTTCCTCTGCTCTATTTCTATCCCTCTCTCCCGCTTCTCTGCTCCCCTCCTTTTCCCTCTTTCTTTTTCCCTCCTCAACCTCTCCCTCTCTTGGAGTGTGTTTCCAATCTGGAGCGCCCGGATCAGATTACTCCGGGAGTCTCGGAGGCTCTCTGGCAAGGTGGCAGTGGTGGAGGAGGGAGGAGGTATGGAAGGAGATCAGGTTTCACATCTCCAGCGCTCTCCTCTGTCTGCCTCGCCTCCCTCCTCCTCCTCCTCCCCCAGCAACCTGGAGACAGAGTGGCTGAGTCTGGGAGGAAAACATTCAATCCACCCCTCTTCCTCCTCCTCTTCCTCCTCCATTCTTCCAGCCTCTCTGCTGCAGCACAGCAGATAAGTAAAGGCAGTAAATGGTAGCTGAGCGCACAGAGGGACGATTCTTCACCTCCTTTGCTGCCCCCTCCATCTCTGCAGAGATATTTTATATCCTGCTTTCGTTCTCCTGGATGTGTGGCAAAGGTGAAACTGCTGCAGGGAGACGAGTAAAGCTCAGGATCAGAATCGGGAAACGCCTCTCAGGTCAAAGCAGCTCTGGCTGACGTTAAGAACTTACAGAAAGATTTGCTGACTTGTTTTGTGTGGACTCAGTTCAGAGGGAATAGAAATGCTTTTGACCAGTTTCAGAGTTGAAGAAGAAACCTAAATAACATTTACTCTGCATGATTATTGGAGTTTATGGGGAAAAAATCCATCCAACCATTTTCTATCCCACTTATTCCAATTCAGGGTCAAGGGATCCCAGCATTATCAGGCCAGATGCAGGGTAGACCTGGACAGGTCGCCAGTCCATCACAGGACCAGCGATTAACTCGATGCACTGATGCCGCATTGTTTCAAACCAAGTACATATCTCACTGTCACAGTGTCTACTGGCCCAAACTGTGGAATAAAAATCCACATTTTACCCACTGACTGTTGTCTTTGTCACTTTTATTAAAAGCCTTTAAATTTTGTTTAGATTTTTTTGTTTATTGTTACAGAGTTTATATTTATTTTTGGTGGTGTGGTGGTCTCACAGCAAGAAGGTCGCCGGTTCGAGCCTCGGCTGGGGGGAGGTTTGAACCTGGGGGGCGTGGCTTTTCTCTGTTGAGTTTGCATGTTCTCCTCGTGTATGTGTGGGTTCTCTCCCTAGGAGAGAGTGTGTGTGTGAATGGTTGTTTGTCTATATCTGTGTTGGCCCTGCGACAGACTGGTGACCTGTTCAGGTGTACCTGCCTCTCACCTGCTAAAATGCTGGGAAAGGCTCCAGCTCACCCGCGACCCGTAATGGACTAAGCGGTCAAGATAATGAAAGAACGAAGTTATTTTTGCATAGATTTTATGTTTTTTTTTCCTACAATTTCAGACGCCATCTCAATGGCAGCTGCTGCAATTTCGTCATGCACTGAAGTATGATGACAAAGTATTGAGAGTACTGTGAGTACCTTCCGTTACCAAGTACCCATTTGAGTACTAATAAATCCCATTACAGTTCGCTGGTGGGATGATAGTGTGGTTTAATTGTGTGATATATCAAATGGGCCATCCTGCAGCCATCCTCTAAAGCAGAGGTTGCTAACAAATGGATCACGGTCCAGACCCAGAACCTGTCCCACATGGACCTGGACCTAACATAAAATCTGATGGGATACTTTTATTTTACCAGGCGCAGCTTTTACAGTTGTCACAGTAGTGGTCACGAAACACGCAGACTAATTACACGTGACTTAAACCGTCCCACGTGATGCACGTGCCAGTTAAGTCCGAGAGTCCCGGTGGTAAACTCTGCATTACGACCACGCAGAAAGAGGCCGGTAACAGGACGGTAGGAGAAGGAAAGTCAGCTCGATCAAACAAAGGGAGAGCTGCAAACGACTGAGAAAGGTGGCGGTGTTGCCAAGTCCGCCGGTTCTAAACGACTTTGGACTTGTTTTTCTGTCAGGCGGAGGTTGCAGGTTCATGGGATGGCTTTCCTGAGTGTAGCTCCTCTTTTGAAACCCTCTTGATTCTCTCACAGCTCTCCACAATAAAGCAGCAACCCATGGATGCGGAACGGGAAATGTGAACACAGCAGTCCTTTTTTCCCCCCTATGAAGTAGCGTCAACAGCCCTGTTTCCTTGGTTACTGGTGCTGTCCAGCACGCCCCTAGCAACACGCGTGCACAGCCTCACTTGACAGAGCAACAGTGACAATGCCCGCAAACAACAAGGCAATATGTCAAATATATAAAATAAAAGTAGGAAAAAAGCTCACCATGCCACAAACCTTCTTATCCGCGAGGCTGATGGAGGAGTTTAATGTGTAAAAAATTAACATGTTAATTCCACAGATTAATCTCTTTGTATTATCGCGGTAATTTTTACAGCCCTAGTTTTTTCATGTTATCAGGTTCTGTAGTATCAGAACACTTTTATAAATACAGAGCACGAGTACACAAAGTATCGGGCCAGTACTACCAGTGCATCCCTACCATTAACATGGATGACTTTGGACTGTGGGAGGAAGTCTGAGAACATGTACACGGGGAGGACATGCAAACTCCACGCACCGTTCGAGCTGCGCTTCATTTCCTCTCACCGGCGACAGGATTGAGCTGAAGGTTGTAGATCACACGTCCATGCAGTCGACTCAACGGCTTTCTGGAGCTTCTGTCTTCAGCGTCAGGATTTCTAACGAGATTTAACCCGGTTTGTACTAATTATTCTCTGTGTAAAGAAATTTAGTAGTTCACGCTTTTCTTTCCAGAAATCTAAAAAAGGTACAAAAGGCTCTGCATGATTTTTAGTCCAACTTTGATATTTTTTCCTAGGTTTCCCAGCCGTACTTTAACCCTGCCGTGTGGATGTATGCACGTCTTGGTTTTTTTTATGTAGAAGCAACTTCTTTTTCCCTTATCACACCATAGTTCAGAGATTTGTTTGTATGGTCACATTCTCCCAGTGCCTCCCAGTTAACGCTTATCCAGCTATCCTGGATCAGTGGGTTTGTTTTCCTGGCCATCAGTACAGTCAGAAAAATGTTTGGATATGTTCACTACACTTCATGGATCTGTTTCATTAACAGTACGACGCTGGTTTTGTGGGAGACTGAAGCTAAAAGATGTTCCAACACTAAAAGGACCTGAGTCTGAACCTCGAGCTCTAGAAAAAAAAAAGATGTCTGTGTTGTGTTGGTATTCAACATCAACGGATTTTAGTCCAGACTTCATGGGTACGTGAGTGAAAAGGCAGCTGAGGAAGCTAACAGGACTTTGTGTTACTGCATTTCCACTGGATGGCTGAAAATCTTGATCAGAAACATGGCGTTCCTCACACAGTAGCCGTAGTTAGCATTCACCTTCCCCCACCCAGGAGAAAGCTCTCTGGAGTTATGATCGGTTCAAAGCTAACTGAGAGGCACACTGAATTAAAAAGGACATGAATGGAAATGATCGTGCTAGGTCCACTTTGACGAGCTGTGGGACTCTTAAAGCTGCTGGGCTCTGTGGGGCTTATCGCGTGCACGGCTTTTCTTTGCTTTCTTGAGTAGATTGTGGTCCTTGCAGGGCGTCGGTGGTTGACAGCAGAAAGATGCTCCGGGTTGGGAACTGAAATTTCATCAAACTGTAGGAAGATCAGTGAAAATGAAAATCAAATTGTGGAAACGGTTACTGATGGAGAGAGTTGTGATGGTAAAAATCTGTTGGTTAAAACTATTTAATCAACTAGTGCTATATTTGTTTCAAGTTCAGGCTAACCAGCAGGCTACAGAAGAACAAAGTAGAAGCTGGGTTTATGAACGAGCTAAATTAGCTGTTGTCAGATTGCTAACAGGGTTAAAGATGAATTCATATGTGGTGATTTGTTTCCTCTGAGCGCATCAAGCTATTGAAAAAATGTGAATTAGTAAGCTAACGAACCAGAATTAGGTTTGGAGACGCTAGCAGCAGAATAAATCTGGATCTAACAAGTAGCTTCCTGACCGGGCTGAAACAAACTGAAGTAACTGAAGACTGGAGTCACTTTAAATCCTGATTTTAATTTGTTTATTCAGAGCCCAAATAAGCTATCTGTGAAGGAATGGTTAAGCTAGTTGCAGCTAGCTACCTGGCTACAACAGCTAGCTTTGTCACAATCTGGGAAAAGACAAGGAAAGGACATGCAAAGTATCAGCAGGATAGGATTTATACGTGAAAAATTGTTCATTAAAAATCCGTACGCAACCTGTAAGGCCGATGCAAGTCAGTGTAGAGGACAACTAAGAGCCACTCGGGAAGCCTCGGATGTTTCCACATCCTGTCGCGTTATATTAAAGTTGTTTCCGGGTTTAAATGCTGCGATTAAACGAATAAGATCCTAGAAGCGTTTGCTAAAATGCTTCATGTTGCTGAAGATGGTATCTATAACCTCCATGACAGAGATTCAGCAGCACGTCTTCGTGACCACCAGCTGAATTTATTGGTCAAAACGGACAAAGAAATGTTGAAATAGCCTCTTGTTTCAGGTCTACTGGGGGATTTTTGGCTCAAGTGAAAGTGACTTAGTTTTACTCTCATAACTACAGGCCCCGGCATTGTTTAGTTTTTACATCCTGCAGAAAAGTTAAAAAGCTCCAAACTGGATTGAAAATTCTGACACCAAACAAACAGCTCTTCATTTGGCCTGATGTCAGTTGAAGGTCGACTCAGCCTCCATGTTCACTGTCTCCAGTTGTCCTTTAATGGTATTGATCTCTGCTTTAAATACACCCAGCCCATCCCAGTGAATAATTCAGCTAGCCTTGCCACAGTGGGAGCGTTCCTGCTGGCTCGGGAGGGGATACGAAGAGACGAACGCCGACTCAGAGTTGGACGTTTTCCTTTGTCACCATCCAGTAAAATGTGCCCATCCAGACTGAAAAAATCTGAATGTTCCTCGGTGCTCTGTTGTCAGTCTTTCTGCATCTTTGAGTGTATCTAACAAAGTGGAAATGAAGCTGCTGTCATTACCTTATTTTTCTGTTTCTTTTGGTAGAAACCGGGACTGAAAAGCAGCTCATTATTTATTTTTATAAAACTGCCTGTAGAAGCTCAAACCTTTAATCCTAGTCAGCATGCAGACAGCCTCAGTTGTCAGATTATATCAAATGCATCAGACAAGTGCAAAGAACTTTTTTTTTAAATTAATTTATCTCATTAACCAATAAAACTCATGTAAAAGTACATGTAGAAGCTGAAGCTTTTAATCCCAGCCAGCATGCAGACTTCTTGGCTTCATTATTCTGGCATTTTGGTGTCTGTCTTGCTCACATCTCCAGTTTAAAAGGTCTTGCTACGGGAAGATGAGCCTTCAGATTGGCTTTTTTAAGCTTGGAATGAGAAATAAAACCTTTCTGATTAAGATGAAGAGACTTTATTGTCATTGTTTCCTTGGTGACAGTGAAATAGCAGCGACAGTAATTAAGAGAAAAGAACATATACAACTAAAAGTACGCTAAAAGCGAGCTAGAAAGTAGCAGCACGCAGTGTTAAACCGATCCAAGGCTGATACTGCTTAATGAGCTAAAGTATTTGTTTGGAAAAACACCATGAAAAAGAGGATCACCGATAAGAAGGCTTGAAATCTTTGCTTACATGAATATTTTGTGTTTTAAGTGGAAAGTTTGGTGTTTTAACTTCTCTCGGAGGTCTCATGTCTTCAGACTTCCTTCATTCCTTGCAGGGATTTGCTTTTCCTTTCTCAGTAATCCTCCTGCCTGATTGGTGCAGTGATCCCTCTGAATGTCGGTGGCCCCTGACCCCCATCCTGACCCCTGACCTCAGCATCCTGATGTCCCCTCAGCTCCACCTGGAGTCAAGCATCTGACTGGCTTCAGTGTTCACATGTGAGGAACGTTTCTTTCTTCAGATGTTGCTTCCAGATGTTTGCAGTCTGAGAGGATAAAACTCCGACCTGCTATCATCCGATTAAAGCTCAACAAACCTTAATTCTACTCAAAATAGATACTGAAAATATATTTTTAAACAGAACTATATTCCATTTTTTTACAAAAATATATTTATAGATTCATTCCTGATATAATCTTGGTTTAGTTCTGCATATTTTCCATTTGATTTTGATTCGTTTCATAAGAAAAACCTTAAAACAAAATATTATGCAAAATGTGCCGTAAAACCGTCGGCATGAAAGGCTGCAGGGCCACGTTGAAATGCCGTCCTCTACGTAAGCAGGAATGTCTCAAACTCCACATTTCCACGTCTCTAGCCCGCTGGAGAAAACAAACCAGCAAGTTGCTCCTGAAAAGCCAACCCAGGTCACAGCAAGAAGACCTGCTGCATCATTATTTAGTCTGATTTGTTAAAAACAAATCATCCTTAACAGTTTACGTTAAATCGTTTTTCTGGTGTCTTTTTATGCATGAAAATGCTGAATTCAGATGTATTTTAGTGGAGATTAGAAACATCCAGATCGGTCTGGGCGATAAATCGAGTAAAATCGATGTGTCCTGAGATGTTTTACGTTGGACGGACGGAGTATAAACTACTCCAGTTGGGGGGTTGGATTATGGTCGTGGAAGCACTGGTTTTTACTACGTTTATGAAAGCAGGTCACTGGTTCAGAATGAAAAGATTTTTAACAGAGAAAAATCACAGTGAAGTTAAATTTAGTTTGCTAAAATCCTACTGGATGCTTTATGCTGATAATGTTGAATTCATCATTTACAATGTAAAAGATTTCAGAACATCGAGTTATACACGGTGTATTGGGATTTTAAAACAAAACAAATGGGATATCAGGTACAGAGCAAATGGCAGCATTTCCCCCAGCCATAGTTTTGACTGTGTTTACATGAATATGATAATTCTGAGAGATTTACATCTTCTAAAAGCCGTGTTTACAGACACAGAAGTTCTTCAGTCAGGTTCCAGTCAGACCTGTGGTGTTCACATGGACCCTGAACATGCTAGTCCCATCATGGCGTGTTTACAACGCATCACATCTAAACAGAATAAATCAGGCATCTGGAAGTGAAAAAGCCCGTATTCCACATGATGATCAGAGCAACCTTCCAAGAGCTACAAGATATTTTACATACGTGTCCATTTCCTCATGTGTAGTAATCCTGACATGGGAACTGTCTGAGCTCATCACACAAACTGCAGTCAGGAAGACAGAAACGATGGCGTGATGTTCAGTGCAGAATTACGTTACAGACTTGCCAGGTAAGGATCATTTCTACCCAGATTTTGGACCCGTATCGATCTGCATTAGATTTTAATCCAGATCGGATCAGATCAGAACCTTCCTATTGGTATGTTTACACAAGCAGTTTTATTCCTATCAGGCTTTTATTCTGAAAAGCTGCCGTCCACGTGAACATGGCTGATGATTTCCATCTGACTGAGTCTGAAGTGGGACTCCCTAACTTAAGGTCTGAATAGTTTTATAGTTATTTTAATGAATTAAAGAGAAAACAGTTTAGTGTAGAAATCTGCGTGATGTCTGGATGTTTTCATGTAAACGGCAGACAGCTGCTTCAGGAGCTGGAGTGTTGATGGTTTGTGTCGTCCTGGTTGGTGTCAGACATTCAGAGCGCTGATACAAATCTGTTTTGTTGTGAACAAACCTCTCAGGTCAGTCTGAGATGCCTGAAAAGCCCGAGTGGAAACAAACGGACAACTGAGCAATCACCCAGTTTGTTTGGAAGAGCTGTGTGTGGAAAGTTGTCATAATTTGTCTGGCTCGACATCATAGACATGGTGTTTCTGTTGGTTAACGACCAGAAGTCTGTCGGGTTGGAGGGAAAATACACAACCACGCTGCTCTGGACCAGATTTATTCAGCATTACTTGGTTTTATGTTCTTGGCTGTACTGCTGGCTGCAGCCACGATAAAACATCTAGCCAGTACCCAAAGCTCATGCCCGAGTTTTCCCACTGAACCAGGCTCCTGTAAATCTCTCCCTCCCTCTCTTTCCATATCCTCCTCTGTGGTCTTTAATTTCAATTTGCTCTGGCTGCTGGTTGACTTTGATGACATTAGCCTCTCCTCCCAACCTCCACACTCATCCTCAGCTTTCGTCTTCCTCTGTTGGTTTTGGGAAAGCCGTCGGCTTTAACTGCTGCAGTCAGAAATCTAAATGCTCCCCTTCTACTTCCTGCCAGAGGCCTTCCCGCCTGCAACTGAACCACCACACACAGGCTCGGCCGGCTGGTTTGGGAAAGTGCTGCCGGTCTGTTCTAGTAGTGTTATAAAAAGATGGGAATTTTTACTTGTTTCCTGGAAACAAAATGCTCATTTTGGACCCGAACAGCAACACACAGGAGCAAATAAACCCGTGTTTTTGGCCTTTGTGGGTCAGGATTTCACATCTTCCACTGATGCCTGTTCTGTTAAAAAGCAATGCTGTTCCACAATATTTAGTTTACTACGAGGCTGTAAAGCCATGTGTGAGAAATCCTTCTACAGACCAGAGCACAAAGGTTTCCAAATCTAATCAGCACACAATTTATTCCCAGTAGAACACAGGCATTTTACATGTGATGGAAAATATGAGCTGATAGTGAATCTGATGTAACAGCACGTCTGGAAAAAGTAGTTCCAGGGTGATGTTCGGCATGGTGTAAAAAGTAGTTCCAGGGTGATGTTCGGCATGGTGTAAAAACTAGTTCCAGGGTGATGTTCAGCATGGTGTAAAAAGTAGTTCCAGGGTGATGTTCGGCATGGTGTAAAAAGTAGTTCCAGGGTGATGTTCGGCACGGTGTAAAAAGTAGTTCCAGGGTGGTGTTCAGCATGGTGTAAAAAGTAGTTCCAGGGTGGTGTTCGGCACGGTGTAAAAACTAGTTCCAGGGTGATGTTCGGCACGGTGTAAAAAGTAGTTTCAGGGTGATGTTCGGCACGGTGTAAAAAGTAGTTCCAGGGTGGTGTTCAGCATGGTGTAAAAAGTAGTTCCAGGGTGGTGTTCGGCACGGTGTAAAAACTAGTTCCAGGGTGATGTTCAGCACGGTGTAAAAAGTAGTTCCAGGGTGATGTTCGGCATGGTGTAAAAAGTAGTTCCAGGGTGGTGTTCGGCATGGTGTAAAAAGTAGTTCCAGGGTGATGTTCGGCAAGGTGTAAAAAGTAGTTCCAGGGTGATGTTGCGCAAGGTGTAAAAAGTAGTTCCAGGGTGATGTTCCGCAAGGTGTAAAATGTAGTTCCAGGGTGATGTTCGGCACGGTGTAAAAAGTAGTTCCAGGGTGATGTTCGGCACGGTGTAAAAAGTAGTTCCAGGGTGATGTTCAGCATGGTGTAAAAAGTAGTTCCAGGGTGATGTTCAGCACGGTGTAAAAAGTAGTTCCAGGGTGATGTTCAGCACGGTGTAAAAAGTAGTTCCAGGGTGATGTTCAGCACGGTGTAAAAAGTAGTTCCAGGGTGGTGTTCAGCACGGTGTAAAAAGTAGTTCCAGGGTGGTGTTCAGCATGGTGTAAAAAGTAGTTCCAGGGTGATGTTCGGCATGGTGTAAAAAGTAGTTCCAGGGTGATGTTCGGCACGGTGTAAAAAGTAGTTCCAGGGTGGTGTTCAGCACGGTGTAAAAAGTAGTTCCAGGGTGGTGTTCAGCATGGTGTAAAAAGTAGTTCCAGGGTGATGTTCAGCACGGTGTAAAAAGTAGTTCCAGGGTGATGTTCAGCATGGTGTAAAAAGTAGTTCCAGGGTGATGTTCAGCATGGTGTAAAAAGTAGTTCCAGGGTGATGTTCAACATGGTGTAAAAAGTAGTTCCAGGGTGATGTTCGGCACGGTGTAAAAAGTAGTTCCAGGGTGATGTTCAGCACGGTGTAAAAAGTAGTTCCAGGGTGGTGTTCAGCATGGTGTAAAAAGTAGTTCCAGGGTGGTGTTCAGCATGGTGTAAAAAGTAGTTCCAGGGTGGTGTTCAGCATGGTGTAAAAAGTAGTTCCAGGGTGGTGTTCAGCATGGTGTAAAAAGTAGTTCCAGGGTGATGTTCAGCATGGTGTAAAAAGTAGTTCCAGGGTGATGTTCAGCATGGTGTAGCATCTCTTCTTCTAACATGTCTGGAAACGTCTGGGAAGTGAGGAGACCAGTTGCTGGAGTTTTAGGAGAGGAATGTTGTCCCATTCTGGTCTGATGCAGGATTCTAGCTGCTCTACAGTCCTGGACCTTGGTTGCTGGATTTCTGCTTCCATGATGCTCCAGATGTTGTGTACTGGTGAAAGGTCTGGACTGCAGGCAGGCCAGTTCAGCAGCCGGACTCTTCTCCTGTGAAGCCATGCTGCTGTGATGGATGCAATGTAGGTGTGCTATTTAATGTTTATGTTTTATGTCCCACTCCCACCATACCGCACTGGCTTGGTATGAAGTGGGACTTCTTTTTTTCTTTTGTATTTCCGGGTAAAAACTGGGAATGGTATCGGAATATCCTATTTGCGCCAAAATGAATAATATGAATAATGTGAACTATTGTCACGTTGAGTTTATCTACCAATGATGTGAGATGAACGCAGCTTTGCTCTCAAACACATCAATAACCGATCAGAAGATGGGTCTGGAAACCGTGTGATATACGATAATCAATAATGACATAATTGCACTAAACGATTGTAAAGAGCTGATTTCTGTTTATTTTGAATATCTACCAACCAAGATAGCGGAGCTGTTGTTTAGTTCCTTTCCCTCAATTTCAGCTCCTTCGTTTCTTATTTTACATTAGATTGTGAATTCCTAGTTGACCTACTGAACCATTTTAAAGAGAATTTGTTCTTGTTTATTTTTACATGTTTAATAAAGGTAGTCAAGCCATTGTTTTTTAGTTTCAGAACTTTATTATTGTAAATTGGGTGTTTATACTCCTACGGACACTGGCTGAAGCAGGAGAATTTTTTTTTTTATGTTTTTACATGTTTGACTAAGCTTGTGAAGCTTATTTAAGTTAAAGTTGATTTAAGATTGCTGCACTGGGGGGGACTTCCGGTTTGGCGATGTAGGAGCAGGACGTTGGATAAAGGGGCTCCCGACCAACTCTCTTATACTTGATGCAAGTTAAATAATACACGATTTTACATATAACAAACACGGTAATAGCTCCGAGGGTGTTGTTTTGTTTTTGTTTTTTTTTGCGGCTACAACAGCAAGATGGCCAATACTAACCCTAAGTCACTAAAGGGTTCGACTTCAACCAAGCGACAAACTAGCATAGCTAGCAAGCTAGCAACTTTGGCAGCCGCGTCGGAAACTGAGAAACCCGACGACAGTGAACCTGGAGACTCCATCTCAATTACACAGCTGACCACAGAGCTAGCTAAGCAACGTGCTAACCTTAAAGATGATACGGCCACATTAATTCAAGAGTTAATCCAGCCCTTACAAGCTTCGGTGGACGGGCTACGGGATGAAGTCAGCTCCTTCCAGGGCCGACTAGTCGCAGCAGAAAACTTAGCGGGAGATAACTTCGAACGGATCTGTGCTGCCGAAGCGACTGTTAAATCCCTCCAAGCACAGAACGCGACCCTGCTGGATCGCCTTGAAAACTTGGAAAACAGATCCCGCAGAGCTAACTTACGAATCCTGAACCTACCTGAGGGCAGCGAGGATGGTCATAATCCTAACTCTTTCATCTCGGAGCTACTGAAGGAGGTCATGGGGGATAACGTATTCCCGAACCCGCCGGAGCTGGATAGAGCGCACCGTGCAGCGGGACCTAAACCTGCGGAAGGACGACCTCCAAGACCCTTCATTTTATGCTTCCATCGGTACCGGGAGAAGGATGCTGCTTTGAGATGGTCCAGGCAGCACGAGGTGAAGTACAGGGGCTCCACTCTAAGGGTGTATCCAGACCTCAGCGCCACACTTGCGAAGAGGAGATCTGCCTTCAATGACGTTAAACGAGCTCTTTACCAAAAAGGAGTACAGTTTCGTCTGCTTTTTCCAGCCCGACTCCGAGTCACATTTGACGGCGAAAACCACTTTTTTGACACCCCAGAGGACGCCCAGGCATTCTACGACAGACGAATTGTAAAGTAACTCGCTGGGCGGCCGGACCAATGGAAGGAGTGAGTTGATAATTTTTGCATTTAGCTATCACTTATTCTTCCAAACTACTGATACTGTTACTGGTTTGTTGAATATCTCAATAGTGTAGTGCTTGCTTATTTGTTGATTGGGGCCCCCCCCAAGTAAGTTAATTAAGGGATGGCCTACCGGGAGATCTGTGAGTTGTACAAGGAGCTGCTGTTTGCTTCAGGTTCCGAGGCAAACACACAGTCGGGGTGTGTTTGGGGAGTTTTGGGGGTTTGTGCTGCCGCCTCAGGTTATGTGATGCGTTTGTGTGTGTTTTCGTTTTACTCAAGATATCAGATTTATTATGTCAGGGGTGTTCCATTGGGCTTTTGGGTCAGGTCAGCTACACATCTAAGTGATAATGTCTAGTTCACTAATTAATAATGTCAGAATGGGAGGTTCAGCAGTCCGCCTTATAAGCTGGAATGTAAAAGGTATGAGAGGGCCAGTGAAACGAGCGAAAATCTTTTCCCACCTAAAGAAATTAAAAGCAGAAATAGCGTTTCTACAAGAAACACATCTGGTTTCAGCAGACCATATGAAACTAAAAAAATCATGGGTAGGACAATATTATCATTCACACTTCAATACTAAGGCAAGAGGCACAGCAATATTAATCCACAAAAATATACAGTTTACTCTTAAGGAGTCCATATCTGACCCACACGGCCGATTTACGATAGTGACTGGATCTCTCATTAACACTCCAGTCATACTTGCATGTATATATGCCCCTAACTGGGATGATGCTGGTTTTATTTCCAGGTTCATCTCCTTTTTACCCAATTTGGACTCACATCATTTAGTCCTTGGTGGGGACCTGAACTGTGTCATGGACCCTACCTTGGACCGATCTAGTCCTAAGTCAGTGTCCCCATCCAAAATGGCTCATGCTTTGTCCACATTTATGAATGGAGCAGGCTGTTTGGACCCATGGCGCTTTCTTTTTCCACGTAACAAAGAGTATTCATATTTCTCACATGTACATCAAACATATTCAAGAATTGACTATTTTTTCATAGATAAAACTTTACTGCCGCTTGTTAAGAGAAGTGAATATCTGCCCATCGTCGAATCAGACCACTCCCCTGTGTTATTAGACTTAGACTTTCCTCTTAACCAAGTTGGGTACCGTAGCTGGAGATTTGATTCCAATTTACTGGCAGATGAAGACTTCTGTGCAGTTATATCCGCAGCAATAGATAATTTTTTACAGACAAATAAATCTGAATCTGTATCTC
This sequence comes from Melanotaenia boesemani, assembly GCF_017639745.1. Classification (NCBI taxonomy): domain Eukaryota; kingdom Metazoa; phylum Chordata; class Actinopteri; order Atheriniformes; family Melanotaeniidae; genus Melanotaenia; species Melanotaenia boesemani. The sequence goes on from NC_055697.1 coordinate 32,639,704, forward strand.
CCTCACTCCTGTGGGAGACATTCAAAGCAGTTATTAGAGGAGAAATAATTTCCTATGTAACGACACGTAATAGGACTAGGAAAGCAAGACAGGAGCAACTTATAAATTCAATTCGGGATTTAGACCACAGACACTCAATATCACCTTCTCCCAAATTATACAAAGAGAGACTGGACTTACAAATGCAATACAACTTACTATCAACGCAGGAAACTGAACAGCACCTACTTAGGTCTCGTGGATTCATATATGAACATGGTGAAAAGGCGAACCGCCTCCTGGCCCACCAGCTCAAAAGTAGATCAATAGCTCAGCTTATACCTCGGATCCAGAAGACTACAGACGAGTTAACAGTTGACCCAATAGAAATTAATAGTGCTTTTCAGTCATTTTATTCAAAATTATATGCATCTGAGTACTCAGAGGAAAACTCAACCATGTTCACTTTTTTAGACAGTTTAGATATTCCTATTATAAATTCCGTTAGTAGGACAGATCTGGATAAACCCTTGACACCCAATGAAGTCCTCACTTCTATGTCAGCAATGCAAAGTGGCAGGGCCCCTGGACCAGATGGATTTCCAATTGAATTTTATAAAAAGTTTTCATCTAAATTAATCCCCCTCCTACTGGAGATGTTTAATCACTCCCTGGAACAGGGAGCCCTGCCACAACCCCTTACAGAAGCTAATATTATACTTATATTGAAGCCTGATAAAGACGCCAACAACTGCAGCTCATATAGGCCCATTTCACTACTGAATGCAGATGCCAAAATTTTAGCCAAAATTCTTGCCACCAGGCTCAATACTGTTATAACAGACTTAATCTCCCCAGAACAAACAGGCTTCATTAGGGGCCGCCATTCCTTTTCAAATATACGTAGACTCCTCGGGGTCATTTATTCTTCCGCATCCTTGGTGACGCCCGAAGTGGTGGTTTCCTTGGATGCGGAGAAGGCATTTGACCGTGTCGAGTGGCCCTATCTTTTTGCTGTACTTGCGAAGTTTGGCCTGGGACCCAAACTCCTGTCATGGATTTGGCTTCTATACACGTCACCTAAAGCAAGAGTTATTACTAATAAAGTGTGTTCCGAATACTTCTTTCTGTCTAGGGGCACTCGGCAAGGCTGCCCTCTTAGCCCACTTGTTTTTGCTTTAGCAATTGAGCCACTTTCCATTAAACTAAGAACTTCAAAATGCATTAAGGGAGTTTTAAGAAAACATGTAGAGCACAGAGTATCCTTATATGCAGACGACCTACTACTTTACGTCTCAGACCCTGTAGCATCTGCTCCTAGCATTGTAGATATTTTACATCAATTTGGTAGTTTCTCAGGTTACAAATTAAATTTTTCAAAAAGCGAATGCTTTCCAATTAATAACCTGGCCCTTCAAATTGAGAAAACGACCTGCCCTTCCCTCTCTGTAAATCAGGATTTAAATATTTAGGAATTCATATTGCATGCTCTTTTTCAGGTCTGTACGATAAAAACTTCACTCCCCTGATTAATAATCTTAAACATGACCTTCAAAGTTGGAGTGTTCTTAATTTAACCCTAGCAGGAAAAATCGCTTGTATTAAGATGAATATTTTGCCCAGGTTCTTGTACCTCTTCCAAAATATCCCAGTTTTTCTCCCAAAATCCTTTTTTAGATCTGTTGATAAAGTAATCACCTCCTTTCTATGGAAAGACAAACACCCCAGAATTCGTAAAGTCCTCCTTCAGAGGCATAAAGCAGAAGGGGGTCTGGGTCTGCCTAATCTGATGTACTATTACTGGGCAGCAAACCTACAAAAAATTGTCTATTGGATTCAAACTCCAAATGTTGTCTGGTGTCAGTTAGAAGGTCATACCTGCACATCATCGTCACTTCCTGCCCTGGTTACCTCAAAATTACCACTCTCTCCTAGACAATATTCTTCATGCCCCATTGTAATTTCCACCCTGAAGATTTGGTCACAATTTAGACAAACTTTTAATCTGCCAGATCACTCTTTCCAATACCCCATCCTTAATAATCATGCCTTTCTACCAGCTAAACTAGACCCAGGCTTTGTTCAGTGGCAAGGAGCGGGTTTAAGTAAACTGAGTGACCTATACATAGATGGGACTTTTGCCACGTACGATGCTCTTTCCACCAAATTCAACTTAGAACGCTCTAACTTTTTCCGCTATCTTCAGATCCGCCAGTTTGTTCGAACTATTAGTCCAACTTTTCCCAGTTTACCACCAAAGAACGGAATGGATCTCATTTTGCAATCCCCCCTACGCTGCAAGGGTCTCATCTCAAATATATATAACCACATTTTATCACTCAATAATGAGACTCTTGATGGGATCAGGGTGGAGTGGGTGGGGGAGCTTGGGAAGGATATCTCTGATGTGGTGTGGAACGATGCATTACACAGAGTCAATGGATCAACTTCATGCGCTCGCCTTGGTTTAATTCAGTTCAAGGTCCTCCATCGAGTCCACTATAGCAGAGCTAGGCTCTCCAAGATTTACCCAAATGTGAGTGAAATGTGTGAGCGTTGTCATGTGGTGAGAGCTGACCTGGCCCATATGTTCTGGTCTTGCACCAAATTACATTGTTTTTGGAGTGAAATATTTATCTAAAGCTTTTAATAAAGACATTGAACCTAGTGCTGAAATGGCAATTTTTGGTGTCCCAGGGGAGGGTGCACCGTTGACAACTAGACTTAAAAATGTTCTTGCCTTTTCAACCCTCCTTGCTCGTAGAAGGATCCTCTTGGAGTGGAAATCTGTACAACCACCCAAAACAACATCTTGGATGAAAGACCTTATGCTATATCTTAAGTTGGAGAAGATAAAATTTTGTATTAGAGGGTCGACTCAAAAATTCTATGAAACATGGAACCCCTTACTGTCCTACATTAACAGACATGATGTCCTCCCGCTGAACTAAGATAAGAAAATGAAGGCACCGATAATTATAAGCTGATGACCCAGATCTCCATGATCATCCACCTGCACGACTTTGGTACACAGGTACTTATTTCTTTTATTTCATTTTTTTTTTACTTATTATTATTATTACTATTTTATTTCATTTTATTTATTTACTTATTTATTTCTTCTGTTTAAATTAAGTGTATATACTGTATGGTTGAATCTGTTTGTACGCACTATATTGGCATATTGGCTTTCGGGGTTGTCTTTTTTTTTTTTTTTTTTTTTCTCTCAAAATGTGCCAACTTTCATTTGATGTACGCATCTATGTTCTGGATGTCTTTGATTGATACGGCAGCACAGGGGTGGGGGGTGGGGCTTGTTCTGGATGTAAAAAAAAAAAAAAAAAAAACTGTTGTGGAATAATTGAGATACATGTACATTTATCTGCAAATAAAATATGTTAAATAAGATTGCTGCACTGGTGCAGAGATGCTAAATAAGTCATTCTGGACATTTATATCTGTTTTTAAACGTTTGGAAAGAAATTTTTAAGTCAAGTCTGATGTCTTTCACAAAAGAAAGATCTCGGTCTGAGACTTTATTTGTTAGATAACTCGGGGCTGCTTTTCTGTGAATCGGATTTTATCGGCCGATTCTAAATCTCAGAAAAGTTATTGGAAATGAAAAATGTGGATCGGGGCATCCCTACTTTTCCCCCATAACATCAGCATTCACCTTGATCCTGTCTCTTCTCTGAGGTCTCTCCAGACAGTAAACGTCAGTCTGATAGTGACTCTTGTCTCGTGCTCTGTCCCTTAATAATGTCCTCTTGTTTATTACACGGACGCGTTCATTAAAGCCGATCCACTTTATTTATAAAGCACGTTTTTAAAAACATGTCTCCAAAGTGCTGCACATCAGATATCAGCAAGATTGTTGAAACAGTAGAAACAAGTGAAAAGATAAAATAAAAGAAGTGAAAGTGAAAAGATAAAGGGGCCGATCCATTTAAAGCTTTAAATACAAACTATAAGATCTTAAAAGAAACTGAAATAGGGGTGATGTGTTCGCATTTCCTGACCCCAGTTAAAGTCCTTCCGCAGAGTTCGGGACTAACTGCTACCGGGTAAGCGCGTTGATGCCTGAGTAAAGAGCGTTGCAGTAGTCCAGACGAGAAGATATCAAAGCACAACCTGTTCAAAAAGATAAAAAAAGATTTCACTTTTGATGAAAGACGGTGATAAAAACCTTTAAAACGGCATTGACCTGTTTGTCAAGTTTAAAGTCGTCGTCCATGGTGACGCCCAGGCTGGTGACTTTGGGACAAACATGTTGATATCCAGCATGTGATGTGGTGCCGTACAGCAAAACTCAGCTGTAACGTGATCTTTCTGGTTTGTGAAGCATGGTTTCTCAGCTGTGGGACGCTGCAGGGCACCGAAGGATCCAGTGATAGACATAACAGATGCCACTGTGGCATCAAAACGAGTCAGAAACGTGTTAAGGTCCGCGAGATACACAGTGCTCCTTTAAACATTGCAATAGTCCTAAAACAGTCAGCATCTTCAATGTAATAAAAGAATAAAAAGGTAAAGAAAAAAAAAGAATAAAGCTTAATGATCCCAAAATAGCACAAAGATACACCATAAACTCAAACTTAGGCTATGGACATTAAAAACAAAATAAAAAAGGGGGGTTTAAGGCTAATCTTAAAAGTGGAGCTGGTACTGCACCCTGGACACTGAGTGAAACTTGGATTCTTGTGAAAACAAATTAACCCAATTAGTCGTGAAATGCTCCCCCAGTTGTTTTTGATTACTTTCCAGCCTTTTATTGCTGCTGTTCCAACTTTTTTCTATTGCTTTTATGTCAGGTTAACCTTTCAGAACATGTTGGTCTAATAGAGGTTTATTTAAAATGCATGCAAATGCCGTTTGGTCATTTATCATTTGGCCAAATGATCATCAGTTCAGTAAAAACCTGCAGTCAGTTTAACATGTCGTTGTTCTTTCTCAGTTCTGCTCTGCAGCGACTCCCTCAGATATCTGCAGATGTTTTGTTTTACAGTCCAGTTTGTTTGTGTATAAGACAGTTTTTTCTGCAGTGATGCAGAGATAAAGCAGACACACAGCAGGACATTAAGACATTAGTCCTGTTTATAGACTGGAACACCGCCGCTCAGCTCCAGCGTCCGTCCGACTTTTTCTTTGTTTATGTGCCGTCACAGCCTGCATTCCTCTGGCCCTCTGCTTCGTGGAGGCGGACTGGTTTCACAGCTTTCCTGTCAGACGGAGCTCTCGCACCTTCATCTCACTCATCACTTCAACGCAGGAATCTAGTTTTAACCGTCTGCTGCCTCCCTGCAGTTTTACCCTCCTGCAGCATGGTGCAGATAGTTTGGCTGAATCACTGAATGTATGAATAGATGTAGCAGCATAAAGGTCGACCAGAAGAAGAAAGCAGAATTTATTACTAACAGAACTTTGTAGAAATAACACACAGACCAACAGTGACCAAACCTTTTCTCATCTCATCGTTCTCTCAAGTTTTGGCTTTCAGGAGAAAAAATATTGTTATTGAAACAAACACACAACAGAAACTATTTCCATGTTTCCACTTTTTCCTCATTTCCAGTTATTCCTGCTACTATTTACCTGCTATCCTCACTAAACCAACTCCAGCTCAGCTGCTTTGTGGCGCCACCGTGCATCAGAAACGTCTTCTTGGCTTTATTCCAGCCATAGAGGAGCATTATTTTTCTTCTTCTCACACACACATAGAACTTTCTGCTCACTGGTTGATCTTTGGCTGCTCCTGATTGGACGTTACCGTCAATCTAAGCTCTCTGATTGGTGGAAAGTCTGACAGGAAGTGGCTTCATCATCATGTCCAGGTCTAAATAGAGGTCTCTTAGCAACATAGTAGTGATGGTGATGTTTTTATGGTGAAATGTGATAAATAATGCTGTTATCATGGATCATTGTGGATTTACCAGATAGAGTCTCTGAATAAAACTACATTTAGTGGCTGGATTGTAAACCTCCTGGACGGGATAGAAATGCTGGAAAACTTCCGTAGATCAGCTAAAGGGTAAAATATCCATCACATTTACCCCACAGAGTTATCCACAACAGAAAACATCCTACGGCCTCTGTAAGAAAACAAAGTAGATAACCCTCTGGAGCACCTACAGGAAGACAACCTGAGAAAAACATGAACACCTGACATTTCAGTAGCTGCAGTTTTGTAGATACCTGAGCTGAAACCAAAACACAGCAACCATCTTCCACCTCTGCTGCCACCAGCCAGCAGCTGTTTCCAGCATCAATCACTGGACGGCGTCCCTCCGCTGGGTGAGCCGTTTAAAAGCCTCCAGTCTGTGATGGTTGAATGTTGAATGAAGTTTGGTGATGGATTTGTAGATTTGAAAGGAACACATCAGAATTAGTGTTTGTGGTGAACATCTCCGAGCTTCCGTTGTCTGTGTCTCACACTCTTGTAAATCGCTGGTTGTTCAGTTTCAGAGCGTAAACAGCCCAGAGTGACGCTGAATCATCAGGGACACCATCAACACTCGGCATCATCTGACAGCCGTAGGAGCTGTCTTCATCTGCAGCTGCTTTTCATTCAGGGGTGTTTTCACAATTTTCAAAGATCAAGCATTGACACCACAGAGTGGAAACACGATAAAACTCAGTTTTGTTTTTTATTTACATTCATGTACATAACCCCAACTGACCCAGCGCAGTACGAATCTGTAAGCTTTGAGTAACTCAACCTATTGACCCACTTGATATTTACTTCATTTTCTTTTGTTTTGCAAGACTTTTCTTTAAATGTCCAATATTAGGCAAAATTCACTTTCTAAAGGTTTTCTAACAGTCATATGTGTCCTCATAGCCTGTGTATGAGGCCCAAAAAGGAGATAATTGTCTTCTCTCACTTGCTTGCTCCACTTTTTAGCAATTGTGTGCTCAAACTGGTGAGTCTGAGATCTTTGCCTTTGTGACCTCACGAAGGGAAATAACCACCACCCCCGGTAGTGGATCCTGCCATTGACCCGCCTCCCGGCTAGCTGAGCCCACCCTCTAAAATCACGAGTGAGCCGGATCCTCTCACAGAGAGGGGCGTGGCCAGGCACCATTTATGAACATTTAAAGGTTCAGGCACAGAAACAGCCCGTTCTCAGCAGAGATCACTAGAACTGCTTTTGGAATGGCTGAGATGAAGGACCAAGACTGAATTTGGGGTAATATACTTTGAAAACAATGGACCTCTGAAACCCATATGAAATGGTTGAAAAAATGTAGAATATGGGACCTTTAAGAGCTACAAATGATAGCTGCTGGAAAAACACACCATTGCTGCCAGAAGATAATTATTGATAGTTTTTTTTTTTTTTTTGTTTAGTTTTTCTTTCATCAAGAAAAAGCCATGTTGCTCATTTTGTTGATCTTTCTTGTTTCTGATAAGATGGCGAAACGTTCCCCTCGCTGAGCATGATGATAACTGCATTTTAGGAAGACAAGTTTCTGTGGCTTTACTGAGATAAAGTGTCCGATGTGTTGCATTTCGTGTGCAGCGAGGAATGCTAACGGTGCTTCTGTTAGCTTAAATATTCAAAGCTGAAGCTTTAAAAACTTTTCGGCTGCAAGCAGCCACCAGAAGTTCTGATTGGCTTATTCTCGTTGAACTTTGCTAAAATGAAACTATAATAGCTAGAGCGGCCATTTTTCATTTTTACCCGAAAGCTAAGACTCGCTCCTTTCAACATGTAACATGGGTACGAGTCGATGTCATCATGGTACGGTACTTGTGCACAGGGGCGATATTAACACACAGTGGCGCCAAGAAGTCACCGAAGAGCAGAAGCATTTGGTGGCTGCAGCTGTGATTATCATCATTTTAGTCTGTAGTCGCCACTGTATTTTATAGCTTTATCATTGGTTTTGACCGATGATCTTGTCTGTTGAACCTTTTACCTTTTGCTATAACAACTGAAGTAGCATTGCGTTGTTTTAGCTAATACTAGACTTTAGTAACTCTTCTTCTTCTCTGGTGCTTGGCACTAGTATCCATCATGTCTCGCAGAACACCCGTTTGTAGTGGTCATATTTTTCTAGTAACCAAAACAGTTCCAAAAAACCGACGTGCTGCTCGTTTTTTTGCCACAAGTTCTTTTGCATAAATATTGTCATCACTCCACTTTCTACCTTCCAGCTCCAAACTGCTAATTCCATGTGCTCTATTGCCGTAGCTATTAGCATCTACATGGAGCATCCAGGAAGAGTCCACTTGATCCACACTTGATGCACACAGAGCATGAATGTTCAGCAGTGTTTGGAACAGCATATATTCCTCAAAATATGCAAATAGGAGTGACTGTTTATCATAGTTGAGGCAGTTGCTGCGATGTGTTTAGCGCAGGCTGATATAATTTTCTACATATTATGCAGCCCTAATACAAAGTCAGTTTTACAAATCAACCAAAAGTGGAGGTGGATGCTGCGTCATGTCTACAAATCAACAGAGTGATGGAGATGGATGCTGCGTCATGTTTACAAATCAATAAATGATGGAGATGGATGCTGCGTCATGTTTACAAATCAATAGGAAGTGATGGAGATGGATGCTGCGTCATGTTTACAAATCAATAGGAAGCGATGGAGATGGATGCTGCGTCATGTTTACAAATCAATAAATGATGGAGATGGATGCTGCATCATGTTTACAAATCAATAGGAAGTGATGGAGATGGATGCTGCGTCATGTTTACAAATCAACAGGAAGCGATGGAGATGGATGCTGCGTCATGTTTACAAATCAATAAATGATGGAGATGGATGCTGCGTCATGTTTACAAATCAATAAATGATGGAGATGGATGCTGCGTCATGTTTACAAATCAATAGGAAGTGATGGAGATGGATGCTGCGTCATGTTTACAAATCAATAGGAAGTGATGGAGATGGATGCTGCGTCATGTTTACAAATCAATAAATGATGGAGATGGATGCTGCGTCATGTTTACAAATCAATAGGAAGTGATGGAGATGGATGCTGCGTCATGTTTACAAATCAATAGGAAGTGATGGAGATGGATGCTGCGTCATGTTTACAAATCAATAGCAAGCGATGGAGATGGATGCTGCGTCATGTTTACAAATCAATAAATGATGAAGATGGATGCTGCGTCATGTCTACAAATCAACAGAGTGATGGAGATGGATGCTGCTTCATGTTTACAAATCAATAAATGATGGAGATGGATGCTGCGTCATGTTTACAAATCAATAGGAAGGGATGGAGATGGATGCTGCGTCATGTTTACAAATCAATAAATGATGGAGATGGAGGCTGCGTCATGTTTACAAATCAATAGGAAGTGATGGAGATGGATGCTGTGTCATGTTTACAAATCAATAGGAAGTGATGGAGATGGATGCTGCGTCATGTTTACAAATCAATAGGAAGCGATGGAGATGGATGCTGCGTCATGTTTACAAATCAATAAATGATGGAGATGGATGCTGTGTCATGTTTACAAATCAATGGGAAGTGATGGAGATGGATGCTGCGTCATGTTTACAAATCAATAGGAAGTGATGAGATGGATGCTGCGTCATGTTTACAAATCAATAGGAAGTGATGGAGATGGATGCTGTGTCATGTTTACAAATCAATAGGAAGTGATGGAGATGGATGCTGCGTCATGTTTACAAATCAAATGATGGAGATGGATGCTGTGTCATGTTTACAAATCAATAGGAAGTGATGGAGATGGATGCTGTGTCATGTTTACAAATCTATAAATGATGAAGATGGATGCTGCATCATGTTTACAAATCAATAGTAAGTGATGGAGATGGATGCTGCGTCATGTTTACAAATCAATAGGAAGTGATGGAGATGGATGCTGTGTCATGTTTACAAATCAATAGGAAGTGATGGAGATGGATGCTGCGTCATGTTTACAAATCAATAAATGATGGAGATGGATGCTGCGTCATGTTTACAAATCAATAGGAAGTGATGGAGATGGATGCTGCATCATGTTTACAAATCAATAAATCATGGAGATGGATGCTGCGTCATGTTTACAAATCAACAGGAAGCGATGGAGAGGGTTACCTGTATCTCAACTCACTCTCGGGATGATGTAAACAGCTGGGACAGCTGTGTTGAATAAAATAAGCATAACTTTTAGATTAAAAAAATAACTTTTTGGTGTTTGAAGTGATTTATATCTGATCTGCATCCTTCCAGTCGGGGTCAAATGTTCTTTTCAGACCTTACTGCTTTCTGCTGTTTATGCTCAGCTGTTCGTATTCATAATAGTTCACGTAAAAATAGTTGTAATGAAAGCAGAGCTTCGTTTGACTCCAGTTCGTCCTGGTGTGTGCGTGGGAGAGCAGGATCTGTTTTTCCCTCCATCTGTCTCTTTTTCTTGGCACCGCCTCTCCAGCTATAAGCCATGTGTTTGTTTCTGTGTTGGAGAGGCAGCAGCTGTTTTTTTTTCTTGCCTCACCTCGTGACCGCCTCACAGCCCCCGTCTTTGGACATCTATTTTCTCTCTGTCTGTTCTATAATAATTCGGCGGCTGAATCCCACCTCTGACGTTTTTTTCCCGTCCTGGGTGGAGCCGACACACACTCCCACACACACACACACACACTCTTGTTTTCTTGTTCTGCTGGCCAGCTCATCCACGGTTTTCCACATGGACCTGGGACTTCTCCAGCTCAGTAGCAGCAGGGTGGTAGAGTCAGAGAAATATTCACATTAATCACGCAGCAATTCACAACACTGAATGTGTAAAATCAGATGGATGTTCACTATAGATCTTTTGATGCCAATACCCCAAAATAACATTAAAACAAAGGACATCCAAAACTCTATACCACCTGTGATGACAGAACGCACTACATACTTTTAAATCTCAAAAACGGACTTTTTACCAACCAAACCAGCTCTCACGGCTACATAGGTGCTCTGCAGCGCTCGGATACACGTATGATATTCGTTGTCTGCATGTTGCATTTAAACATTTAGGAAAAAACAAACCTAGCTGTGATACCATGAGATGGAGGATAAACATGAACGGCTCGCTGTGAAGCTGAGACATGAACGGCTTCAGATGCAGCCTGCAGCCTAAACACTGACGTTTCCTCTAGAACTGGTTTCTACTTTGTCCACCTGGATGCGTGAACCTGATCACACATCCAGGTGATCCCACTCCAATCATGTGGGACATCATGTGTCTTCGTCCAGCTGGAAGTCAGACAGAATCCTGGTTTCTAAACTCTCCCAGGGAGGTGAAGACGCTGAGAACATCATGTCCATCAGGGAGACGCAGCTGAACGAGCTGAATCTACATCATGGGAGGAATTTTTGAGTCGTAATACGGCTTTAAATGGGTCCTCCGTGTTTTTGTCTCAGAGTTTCAATCATTTATGCAAAATGAGGTTTGAAGAAGCTACGTCACAGCTGAGTGTCACATGATGCTGAAACGCCTGGCGCGTAAGGACGCTGCAGGAAACACGTCTGAAGGGGTGGTCGCTGTGGAAACGTGGGCGCTGCAGGTGTGACACCTGGATCAGGAGCCGTGTAACAGGGAAATGATTCATTCTCCTTTCTGATTTGCTAATTGCAACATTTTAAATTGTAATTTTAAAAACTATTAATTATTCAACCCTGTTTGCTCTGAGGGTGTGACTGGATGCAGATGTTAGTATTAGGGATTCTGTAAATTATAAGGCATGTCTGGGGCATATTGTTTTTATACAGTTAGACTAATGTATTTTTTTTAAAAGATGTTAACACGCCACACCGATGTTGTTTACCCATGTTCTCCATCCTGATCTGATGATGTGGTTCACACGTGATCTTATCTAAAAAGAAACGATATTGAGGAATCTGTATGAGTAATTATGACATTTAATACTACGAATAATTGTGAAATCAAGTATACGTGACATCCCGAGTCCACAGGAGGAGGGGGTTCAGATATGTTTGCCTCTGATCCTCCTCTCATCCAGCTCGAACCGACCTGAAAAGATGGGTTTTATATTTAGGATTTAAGCAACATAGAGAAGATGAAAGGTCCAGGTTTTGGCTGCTGACCCAGACTGTTTTCCATCTGCTGTAACTCTACTCAGACTATAAACCAGCAGCCGGGGCTGGACTCTCTTCTCCGGGTGTGAATATTAACTCACTCTCTGACGTCGGCCTCCTTGACCAAATAAAGCCTCCTTTGACGAGCTCTGTAATGTCACATAAAGAAGCCTCTGTGTCGGAGGCTCCTCCAGCTGTTGGTCACACTGCCCCACTTATCTCCTCACAAACAACAAGAAGCCACAAACGCACCGACATCAGGACTGAGCTAACCATGAAGCAGACTCAACCCAGGAGACCTTTAAAAGGGGGTTAAGGAGCTTCTGTTAGTCCTGAAGGGGATGAGTGTTAATAACAACTAGTTTAAAGCTGAGTTATATTCACTAAAGACGATGTTAGATTTATAGACACCTGCAGCACTCGACCCATATTTTAACACATTTCCATGGAAACGGGAAACAGCTGTATATATATATATATATATATATATATATAAATCCAGTCCAGTTCCAAGGATCTTAAAGTAAATAATTTTATTCTCCATCCCAATCTGAACCCTCTTAGAGCGGCTTTCTGTCATTTAGTCTGCAGGAACGGTTCTCCAGGTTTCGTTACGGACTTTCCGAATTTCCTCTTTGGAAAGTAATATCTTTCCCAGGTTGACATGTGCACGCAAGCAAGTCTTTGAGAGTAATACCGGTGTTTAGTCCAGGGCTGCTCAGTTTGGCTGCAGTCCGGCAGGTTTGCCATGTATCCCTGCTCCAACACACCTGACTCAAATTAAGGAATAGTTGTGCAGAACCTGACAGGCTGTTAGATCCGTTTAATTTGATTCAGGTGTGTTGAAGCAGGAATACACTGAAAACCTGTGTGATTGGGGCCCTCGTCAGACTGAACTGAGCAGTCCTGGTTTAGTCATTAGTTTCCAGTTACCTCCTCAGCGGTGCCCTGTATTCAGTGCTTTTCAGTAATAATTTTATTGAATAATGATATTCAGTATGAGCTGCTTTTTCTTGAATCAAACACATTTGTAAATATATTTTGGGTAAATGGAAATTTCCATATTTAAGGCAGGACCCTGCTTGCCAGGTTTTGTATGAAGTCGGCTGAATTAAAGCGAACCTGTCCACCATCAACTTTCTTCTCCAGATAACTGGAGATAACTGGGGGCGCATCTACACTGGCTTTTTTTATTATTAAATCCTGGTTTGTTTGGTGGGGGTTCTGGTTATAATGCACCAGAGTACTGGACCAGTTGAGGCTTATGCAGGGACCAAACAAAAGGGAGTTGCAGTGATATATCCAGGAGGTGTTGTGGACTCCTAAGAACAATCATTCCTTCTCCTGACTGAAGCAGCGTTTGGGTAAAATGGCTGAAAATGGAGCCTCTGAAGTCCCAGTCCCGACACCCGGCTCTATTGCTACTGGAGCAGCTGAGTCGGGAAACGTTCCCATAAAGTCCAGATGTGAAGTTTTGATGTTGCCCTGATGTGCCACGTGTCCTGAATTCTAACATACTTCTTTGTTTGCCAGGTTGCCATGACGTTCTGATCTGTGCAGCTTCCAGACTACATTTCCCATGGAGCCATGCACAGACCCGCTCACTGTTGTACCATGGAGCCACCAGTCAGGTATGAAGCCCGCACTGAGGTCACACAGAGAACTTAAAGAAATGTTGTTTTTCTTGGTCGGCACCAGTGATTACGCCTTGATTAGCCCTCCCCACCCCTACCCCCCACCCTTTGAGGAGATTAACCTTTGATCCTAGGACTGGAGGAAGGGCTGGCCAATAAGGAGGCCTCCTGGCTTTTAACTGCTGGTTCTGATTGGATCATTGAAGCTGTCATCTGGTTTGATTAATCACTGCAGCGTGGTAGAGCAGGAAGAGCCCTGATTACAGCCCGAGGGCTCCTGCTGGATCTGAGCATGTGTGCTGGAGGTGAGGTCATGCTCTGCAGAGAGAAAGTGTGTTTGTTTGTGTGGTCATTAATGCTTCTCTGAATGTTTCAGTCAGGTTGGTGCAGAAGTCGTGAGATGTTCTCTGAAGTGAAACTAGAGACAACCCTGATCCAGGGCAGGCATAGCAGGCAAATCACATGACAACAGTATCGTTCATCTGTAGAGGAAACGGTACGACACACACACACACGAAGCTGTCAATCAAAATAGATGCGTGGTGACAGCTGATCAACGCGGCGTCGTATAGCTCACCTTGCACATGTGAATGAACTGATTTGTCCACATCGTGCAGGGACAGGACTCAACGTAGAGATGGAACAGGACAATAAGAGGAGGTTGATCTCCCAATCTTATCAGCTTTGATGTGTTATAGATGTTTTGCTTTGGATCTGATGTCTGTAAATAGTGTTTTAGAACAAAAAAAATATGCTTACGTTTGTAAACCAAAACTTTAAAGGCAGTTTTCTCAAAAGGTTTCTTATACTCTGGTTTAGAAATTGGAAATCTGCATTTCAGCAGCACTTCCACACACCAAACGTCCAGTTGTGCTTCTGTCTGCATTTCTAAAGTTTTTACAAAAGATTTTCCTTTTTTTATGTCATTCAGAGCCTGATTTGTAAAACATTGCATCTCAAAAACAGAAAATGGAGTTTTTTTCTGGTTGTTACTTTCTAATTTGTGAAGTGATGAGTAGAGTAGTAAATTGTTTAATCAGTTTAATCAGTTACAAAAATTATAGATTGAAATTCTATTAATCAATATTTTGTTTAATAAGGAAAAAAAGAAGTTCTGGTCATTTCTGGTCTGTTTAACCTACTGTCGGTATTACCTGCCGGTAACGGAGGCGCTTGTTTGTTTGATGGCAGCAAGAAGAAATGAAAGGCGAAAAGCGACAGAGCGAAGGAAAACAGGAAGACAGCCAGAGAAAATGTCCAGACCTGCCAAATGTGGGATCATTTCATACTGATCACTGTGCCCTGATTCCATCAATATTTTTAATATGGACTGATGTTGTTGGCTCATTGATCAGTGAATCGATGTAGATCAATGGATTGTTGCAACTCTAGCAGCTGTCGTTCAGGTGGTTAAACGGATCACTCCCTACAGCAAATTCTGCACAAGGTTTTAATCTCTTCTTCAGCATTAGGACCACTTCCATGTTCCCGAAGACTTGGTCCAGTCTGGCTCAGTCTCAGCTTCAACGTCGTGGTTTCTTCAGCTACGTTCATTCTCTCCCACGTTTCTGATCAGTGTTCTTCCTCAGTCCACTGCCTCGGATCAGTGTTCTTCCTCATTCCTTCCTCAGTCCACTGCCTCGGATCAGTGTTCTTCCTCATTCCTTCCTCAGTCCACTGCCTCGGATCAGTGTTCTTCCTCAGTCCACTGCCTCGGATCAGTGTTCTTCCTCAGTCCGCTGCCTCGGATCAGTGTTCTTCCTCATTCCTTCCTCAGTCCGCTGCCTCGGATCAGTGTTCTTCCTCAGTCCGCTGCCTCGGATCAGTGTTCTTCCTCATTCCTTCCTCAGTCCGCTGCCTCGGATCAGTGTTCTTCCTCAGTCCGCTGCCTCGGATCAGTGTTCTTCCTCATTCCTTCCTCGGTCCGCTGCCTCGGATCAGTGTTCTTCCTCAGTCCTTCCTCAGTCCGCTGCCTTTGATCAGTGTTCTTCCTCAGTCCGCTGCCTCGGATCAGTGTTCTTCCTCAGTCCTTCCTCAGTCCGCTGCCTCGGATCAGTGTTCTTCCTCAGTCCTTCCTCAGTCCGCTGCCTCGGATCAGTGTTCTTCCTCATTCCTTCCTCAGTCCGCTGCCTCGGATCAGTGTTCTTCCTCAGTCCTTCTTCAGTCCGCTGCCTCGGATCAGTGTTCTTCCTCAGTCCTTCCTCAGTCCGCTGCCTCGGATCAGTGTTCTTCCTCAGTCCTTCCTCAGTCCGCTGCCTCGGATCAGTGTTCTTCCTCAGTCCTTCCTCAGTCCGCTGCCTCGGATCAGTGTTCTTCCTCAGTCCTTCCTCAGTCCGCTGCCTCGGATCAGTGTTCTTCCTCGTTCCTTCCTCAGTCCACTGCCTCGGATCAGTGTTCTTCCTCGTTCCTTCCTCAGTCCACTGCCTCGGATCAGTGTTCTTCCTCAGTCCTTCCTCAGTCCGCTGCCTCGGATCAGTGTTCTTCCTCAGTCCTTCCTCAGTCCGCTGCCTCGGATCAGTGTTCTTCCTCAGTCCTTCCTCAGTCCGCTGCCTCGGATCAGTGTTCTTCCTCGTTCCTTCCTCAGTCCACTGCCTCGGATCAGTGTTCTTCCTCATTCCTTCCTCAGTCCGCTGCCTCGGATCAGTGTTCTTCCTCAGTCCTTCCTCAGTCCACTGCCTCTGTTGGTTAAAGCCATGTGGAAAGCTTGCAGCCTGCTGGACGTCCTCCCTTCTTCCCTGTTTCCGGGTCGCCTTCTTCTTTGTCATAGATCAAGGAAGATGTCGCACTGCTGGAACGCATCTACCACTATCTGGTTTAAGCCCCACCTACTGGGTGAGGGTACGGTTATCTGTGGAAACACAGCAGCGATCAGAGTTTTCTGAGCCAGATCACTTGGTAAACTCCCAGAAAGCAGGTCTGCTCAATCTGTCCAGGTTAAAAAGTTTTTCTATTTGCTGCCTTTTATCAAAACATCTATTAATTCATCACATTGTAACTTTTATTTCATACATTTCATTCGTCTAAGCATCTGTTTCCAGCTCTGTCTTTATGCTGAAGCAGCTTTAGGCCATAAACACAGAACCAAGACTTACTGTTGGGTTTCTGTTCACATCGTCCAGATGGGGAACAGAACGGTAGTTTTCTTTAGTTTATGTTCTAGTGCACCTTGTATTTGTTTCAACTGAAGCACTTTGAATGGCCTCGTACATGAAATGTAAACCTACTTTGTCTTATCGCCAGCTGGTGGACTGTAGTGTGCCGAGGGATACTCCGCTGGCTCTGTAGGCAGATGGGCTGAAAAACAAGTAAAGATGTTTATCTCGCTGTCTCTTGAATTCATGTCAGCTTAATAGAAGGAGCTTTGTTTGGTTTGTCAGCAGCACCTTCATACAGGCAAGTTGTTGTTTATCAGAAACGCAGCTCGGAGCCTGAAGAGACCAACCTGCAGGATAAAAGATGCCAAGAAGCAGCGTTGTCACAGTCTGACACAGCAGTTGTTTCATTTCTACTTTTTCCTGTTGCCATGGTGCTTTCAGGAGTTTTTTTTCCCGTTGTGGGGTTTTTCCGTCAGAACGTGAGTGAGCGTTGAAAAGCAGATTGCTGCTTTTATTTTAGCACGAGGTGACTGGAGTTGTCTGAGTTTCAGACCTTCAAACAGAGCCGGCCAGTCTGCAGCACAAAATCATTCCCATATGTCCTTCTACGTTAGCCCCCCCAGCTCACGCTGCAGCCTGGCTCGGATCAGACCGGCCCGGCTCAGTTTACAGCGTTCTGGTCCAATCGTTCACAGATGGCAGCTTCAACAGATAGTTTAGATTCTCCAGGAAGGAGATAAACTGTCACAGATTTGGTTTTCTAATGGATCATGTCTGAACTGGTCTCCGTCTGCGGCCACGTCGGCTCCGTCAGAGCAGTATAACATCCAGAGGTGGATAAACTCCTCCTCCGTCCTCGCACTGCTCCCTGCCATTATTTTGTGAACCCATAACTTAATATTTGGAGTGTGTGTGTGCTCGTTAGTGTGTGTTTTAGTTTCAGCTTTCTGTTTTTGTCCAACACACTCAGGACCACCTATAATGTTTTGCTCATGCACGGCCTTGTGGCCTGGCTGCAGTTTCCAGGGCGATACAGTGGATGAAACCATCCGGCCTCCCTGCACACAGTCCACTTTCTGGCTGGACCACCCACGCAGGACCCGAGCTCTATCTGCTGCCACGAGGAAAGTTGTCCGACTTCCAGTATTCCCAGTTTCCACTCCTTCATACTGGGATGCTGCAGCAGAAAGTGTTCTGGGAAAAATAAATAGTGAGAGCCAGATGTGGCTGGATGCCACAGGGTGTTCAGGGTGGATGATTGGCAGGATTAGAGGGCGGAGCTTCACATTATCGCAGTATGTCATGAAAGCAACCCAGAACTTTTCCTCTTTGAGGTCGGATGTTATGCAGAAATTACAGTTTTTTCTAAGTTTTTATGGTTTGTTTGTTTTTTTAATAGTTTATGAATGTAGCCATTAATTAGTCAGATGCATTCAGTCGCACTTAAAAAAAATCAAATAGGACATTGTAAAAAAAAAAAAAAAAAAGGAAATTAAATAAAAAAAACAAAATAAAAATTGTCTAGTAAAATTCTAATTGGCTGTGGATCAGTAAAGTTCATTTAGAGCCGTGAATCTGACTTACCTGGACAGGTGAGCTGTTGGACCAACAGTCCTGGGACTTTTAATAGTTGGTTATTTCCTGACTGGTTTAACTGGGAGGACTGATACCGGCTCTCCATGTGATTTATGGTTCTGTTGTTTTTATGGTTCAAGTGTGTTTGTTTTATGACTCAGCTTCATGACAAAGTGATGGATGGATCCGTTTCTATGGTGATTTAAGTCCTCCGGGGCTTGCACCAGGTTGACTCGTTTCATGACGTTGTGACCAGGATCAGCGTCCGTCTGTAAGGCAGTGATGCCTCAGTGCATTGTGGGTAATATCTGCAGCTGTAACATGATCAGTGAAGAGACAAAATAAATGCTGGTCCTGTAGTTTGCAGCAGCTCTGCTCGTCTTCTAATGGACTTTAATGAAATTAAGCTTCACTGCTGCCCACACACACTCAAATGTGAGTGTGTGTTTACAGCTAGAGTACAGTAGTTTAGTTCTAGACTGTTATGAACCAAATTTTTGCCATGAAAACGGTTTTCGGATCAAGTTTATGTAAAGTTTAGTTTGTCTGCTGCTCCTACGCTGAAACAGCTAACTTTATTAAGTAAAGTAATAAAGACAAACATTCCTACCAGATAATCCTCCTCTTCATCTGTAGTGACATCAGCAGTAAACTGGGTTTATTCATAGCACATGGTCGCAGACATGTTCCACATTTAGACCAGCAACACCATAACTTCACCAGTCTGAGTCCTCTTTTCTTGTTCAGGGTCTATTCAGAGGAACCTGCTTCTAGTTAAACAAGATGTTTCTTCACATCCGTTCACTTAACTCCTTTAATCCCTGTGGTAAGGTTAAGATAAACCTCCTAAACAGTAGGGGTGGGCCATGTTCAGTACCTCACGACTCTGGCTACGATTTCAATATTAAATAATTATCAGGATTTTTAATGCATCTCTTTCCCCCATTCCGTGACTACTTCACACCTCTAAATCCATTTGGTGTCCATTAATTCATATAACCAAACAAACATCTCCACTATCTTTTATTGGTGTCAAACCATAAAAAATTGCGTTGCGAGTGCAGTGGTTCCCAGACTTTTCCTACAGGGCCACATTTTCATCAACAAAATGAGTGTCTCCGTCCTTCAAACACCACTATGGACATGCCAGTATCTTTATGAAATGTCACGATCAACGACAACGTTGCATTTAATTTTAAACAGTTTGTCGCCCGTCTTTCTGTCTTGACTACCTTACATACTTGATACAGAGTGAAAGGTGAATAACATTATAAAAATGATGTAGGATAGAGTTACTTGCTTGATACACATTTAATGATCAGAGTAAATGGTGGATAATTTTTCTTGCAATAAAAGCGATGTAGGAAACGATCTGTGGACTTTGACTGTTTGAAACAAAATGTTGAATCATCCTCTGGACACACACAAGCTGTAAGAGCTGCACCCGCCCTCTGAAATGATCGTTGTGTCACGTAACAGCGTTAAGCAATCATCTCCACTGATCAGGTCTAATACAACAGCTGCTGCCGACCGAGCTGCAGGTTTTGTGTCAGAGCCTGTTACCTTGACAACGCGTCACAATGAAATAGTCCACTCAGCTGCTCTTGTGAATAACTTAGAATTTTAATGGTGAAAAACAACATTAACGTAATAATAATTGATTTAATATTTATTTCTTTCGTAAGTGACCATGGTATTAGCGGGATAATGCCCTTCGAGGTGTCCATTATCAGAAATTAACGGACGACTTTGTGTCGGACAGTTCACGGTTGCTTCGTTGTGCATTATCCCTTACTAGTAGCATCTAGGGCTGCAACGATTAGTCGACAACGAATTTAACCGTCAACTATTGTCGGCACAAAAAAGAAAAAAAAAAAACCTACAGAGTGAGACATTGCATCAACTTATTAGCATCCACTTTAGGGGGGTGGACTGGTTCCCTAAGTCTAGTCCTCAAGATCTACTATCCTGCAACTTTTGGATGCAACCCTTCCACAACGCACCTGAATCAAATGACTGGTACTTTACCAGGTGTCTGCAGAGCTGAGTGACACATGGATGAGGGAACTGAGCCATTTGATTCAGGCGTAATGGAGAAAGGTTGCATCTAAAAGTTCCAAGACAGTAGATCTCAAGGACTGGACTACCCTAAAGTGTCCGTGCAGCACACATGATTTTTATGTTCCTGCCACACTTTGCAGCTGTATTCCTGTCACTTAATTATTATGAAAAATAATATATTTTGAACATTTATAAATGGTAATTAAATCGAGACGTTTCTCATCGCATGGAATCAAATAAAAAATGAATCAGGTCACCCCTACGAAATCCCTAATCTAAATGAAGAATGCATACACATTAATCACATTCATGTTCTTGGTATGTAGGGACCTCAGAGGATGGATTCCTGTTGCTATGCCTGAGTAAAATTACAATGAAATGGAGGAGAAGCGTGTTTTTCCCTGTCAGAGGATAACACCATGCTAACACATGTCAGTGATCCATTCTTCAAACTTAAATGTTTGACCTAAAGTAAACTTTCAGTCTGATTTTTGGGAACATTAGCGTCTAAACTTCTATAACATGGTTTTCAGCTCTTATGAGGACCGATGGGGCTGAAAGGGTTAAAATCAGGTTATGTTGTTTATATTTGTGTCTTGGTGAAATAATCAGAAATTGTTTTATTTCTCACAATCACCACCCTCTCCCCCTGATTTATTAAAGTCTCATCTCACATTGTGCGTTTTGTTCCCTCAGCTGATCGAAGCTGAGTTGAATGTTTACAGACAGCAAAAACCATCTGTGCTGCACCACATGAAGTTAACAGATTGTGTTAACTGTGGCAGAGATGAGACCTCACGTGACCGAGGCAGAAAGGTGAAGATACTCAACCAATCAGAATATTTTTAAGTTTTATACATTTACCTTCCAAACAGGCTGAATGAACGGGATGCAAATTTAAACACCCTTAAAATCGCTACTGCTGAATTATGAAGGTATTTATGAGCAACAGGTAACCTTCCCATTTCAGCATTACAGGGTTAATATGACACGTGACAACGACTACATAATTTAATTATCATACGACCGTGACTATATGCTGGGAAGTCACGTCACAATTCAAACTTTATCGCCGACTAATTTTCCATAAATGACTGAAATGTGGTGATAAAAACAGTCTGGTCAGAAAAAGTAAAACTTTTTAAAATGTCCTGATGAAAACGGTTTCATTCTGTGGCGTCGCGCTAAATGTTCTTAAAGTTCTTAACGTGTGGGTGGTAATAAAACCTACAAAGAATACTGGATCTATTTCAAGCCGTAATACCGTAATACATTACATTAATGAAGAGATGGGCAGAAGAAAGGAAGGAAGGTGGATCTATGGATCGATGGTGGATGGATAGAGACTTACTTACATTTATTGATCCAAAAGCTGGGAGATGAGTGGTTGCACAGCACGCATTGGTGGGGGTCAGCCGTGCACGTTCCCGCGATGTACACGACGTTCTCGGCTTAACATCGCAGCAGGAGATGTTAGCTTCTTCACGCTGGAGCGCGGGTGTCCGTCTTCGGGCTTCTTGTCGACGTGTTTTCTGACATGCGGTCTGTCCACGGCGCTGGCGGAGTGCATTCACCTGTGTCGATGTGTGTGTGTGTGTGGTTGCATCAGACCAAAACTCTGAGTGTGACACAGACAGCAGCTATGACCTGCTGCCATGTAAATCAGATAAATAACTTCAGACTGTTTTGTTTTTAATAAAAGACAAAAAGTATAAAACCTGTTCTAGAGGAAACGGAACCTGAAATGACTTCTGCTCTGACTTGACACTGTTTAGAAAACCAGATCAAAATGAATTAACTTCACCTTGAAGGGGGGGTGGGGCGTCTCATTTGGGGGCGGGGCATCTTGTGTGGAGGGCGGGGCGACCCCCAACATATTGGTAGGGAATACACTGCATAGTTTTAGTTGGTTGTACTGTTCTGCAGAGTAAAGCTGTAACTTGTCGTTCAAACAGAAAGCACTAAAATTTAACTTACTGTAACATATTAAGAGAATGATTCCAAACAAGGCAGGTAAACTGTTTTAAAAGTGAAATAAAAAGTTAGAGTAAAAAGTGCTCTGAACTGGCAGATTATACCTGAGACTTCAGAGGGTTCATGTTGTGGTCAGACGAAATGTAAAGATTGGCTGGATTTGTGTTGATGGTTTCCATCACAACATCGAGACTTCTTAGAGGGACTGAAATTCACATTTAATGACATGATGTTGTGGAAAAACCAACCAGAATCGGCCTGGAACCATCATCTGGTTAATGATGATCCATCAGCTCCGCTTCCACAGAGGATTATCATCCTTTTCATCTCTAATACAGATTATTTCACTTCTTGTTTGCATGTAAAATCTCAAACAAGAGGAGCAGGTGATTATTGATTATTGAAATGATTACAGATCATTTTCCAGATATTCTGTTATGATTTTAGTCTTTATCAGCTGATATTTCCTTGTGAAAATAACCCAGTTACCTCTGACAACCTACCATCTGACATAAACAAAGCACCTTGTAGGAGCTCACCTGTGGTTTAATAGATGAAGCAACACTCTGTCAGAGTCGGGGGTTCAGTTCCCACTGCTTCCGAGCCAAGCGTCTGTCTGGGAAAGAAGAAAAAGGAGTGTTTAAGATGAATTTTGTGACTAAAAGAAAGATGATGAAGAGCAGGATTAGGAGGAGAGAGGGAAGCTGCAGATGCAGGGAGGAAGAGGCCCGCACTGCCGATGGCCTCGGCTCGGGGTATTCTGGGTATTCTTATGCTAATCCATCGCAGGGGAAGAGGCACAGAGCAGCCAAGCAAACAATGGCAGTGGAGCCAGAAAGTCTGGCCTGCAGTCTCCCAGACCCTGAAAGGCATGTCGGGCAGGGCGCCGACACCAACGGGAGGCTGCTGCAGCACCCAGAGGCCCGCCTGCAAGGAGGGGCCCCCGGAGGGGACGAGGAACCAGGCCAAGATGGAGGGAGAGAGAAATGAAAAGCATGATGGAAAACTGGAAGAAGAAGAAACGGAGAGGGGAAGGAAATGGGGAAACAGAAATCAGTGAATGGAACAAGGGAAGAAAAGGGCTGTAAGATGAGGAGTCAGGGAGGGGGCTGGAATGAAGAGGGAGAACAGAAGGAAACGAGAGACCAGAATGGGAACGTGATGGAGAGGAGGATGGAGATGGAGGTCGGAGCATTTTCTGGCTGCTGGAGTTTGATTTAATTAATCAGTGCAGGTTGGTTCTGGGCCGGATGTCCACAATTACACAACAAAAAGTTGGGAATTTTGAACTTTTGGGTGAGGTTTACAGAAAACGTGAAAAGCTTATTTGTTGAATTTGTACATTAATTTTTAAAATTAACAAAAGTTGGTGCAACACTGATGTTATAGAGTGGATGGACAATATGATGAGGACTGTTTAGATAGAAGCTGTCATTGGACCAGAACCTTTAGACCCTGTTTACATGACCTTTCCTTGCAAAACCCCAAATTTTTCCCTTTGCATTTCTGAAAAAGTTGCATTTAAACAGTTGCAGAGTGAAAGTCAGACTGGACTGGAAATGATGCATGTGCATGCCAGACCTTTAGTGGTTGCTGACCTGCAACGTGTGCACCGCATCCTCATCACCCGCAAACACACACCTAGCATCTGTAATCTACGTTTTACTTTAAAGTCACACTACAGTTCTCCCGACGACGCGCTCCATCATCGGTTCATGTGGCAGCCATCTTGCTTCGTACCTGTACTGTGAGATCTCTCCAGCCAGTAAAAGTCTCATTTTGACTCTTGTTCTGTCTCTTTTCCCTTCTTTCTCCGATAATGTCCTCTTGCGTTTCTTTGCAGAATCAGCCACGGTGCAGGTTCAAAACGGCCGGTTTGTTTACATCCGTTTGCCAGCGGTGAAGCAAAACTTGGCTTCAATGTCACAGTTTGTTGCTTAATCATCATCTTCTGCTATAAATCAACAGCTGAACATGTGCATTCAGAAGTTTAGAGAAAGTCAAATTAATGATAAGAAGAATTCTTTACTTTAATTCCTGGTTAAGACCGAGCTCTTCACTTTGTTGGTGGAATTCTCATCAGCGTCTCCTGATGAGACCGTGTGATGAAGCTGGTCCGGAGAAAAGACCGGGGGGCTTATCTTATTGTAGTAGAAACTGAGAAGCATCGACTTCATTATTAGCAGCACACGTCCAAACAGCGATAGTTGGATTATCTGTGAATCCAAAGAAAACTTAACTAAAGATTCATTAGAGATGAAGAGTCTCAGACCAACAACAAGGAAGAAGCCGGAACATGATCAGTGGAACATGTTAACACCCATTCATGGATGGGAGAAAAAATACTGTTAAACACCATAAAACTGGGATTACTTAGAAAAATACGGTGATTTTTTTTCACTACTCACAAAACGTTAGAGATACTCTAACATCCACAGGAGAACCTGATTTTAAAAACAACTTTGGGGAGTGGTAGCCTAGTGGTTGCAGAGATGGGCTTCAGTATGGAAAACCTGGGTTGAAGTCCCTGGAGAGCCAACAGAGGTGAGCCACTGTGGGCTCTTGAGCAAGGCACTCAACCCTCCACAACTGACCCTGGGCACCGAAACGTGGCAGCCCACTGCTCTACAGTACATCTAGAGACGAGTCAAACTCAGAGCCAAACTTCTTAAATAAAGATTTATTTATTTAATCAGCTTAAAAATGAACCAATGAGCAGAAATCTTTTGGGTTGGTAAATGACAAACTCGTTTCTAAACGAATGTTTTGAAAGAATGAATTGATGATTGGCCAGATTCAGAGAGAAGCAGGAAAACAGCCGGAGTCAATCCCTCCACCTCACTGTGCTCCATCTCTGTCCAGCAGCAGCTCTGATGCCAATCTCCCTCATTACTGCAGTTATTTGAGGAGCTCAGGAGCTGTCGCTGTCTGCCCATCAGGCCTCCGTGTCGTTTATTTAGTCTGCCGCCATTCTTTCAGAGCATGAAGTGGAGACACATTAAGGCTTGATTATCAGTGTCTGGCCCTTCATGCTGCCCTCCATCCCTGGGGGCATTATTAATGTCCGTGTTGCTTTAAGGGTCATAAGCAAATTAACTTTTCTTCATTCCTGAAACAAAACATTAAAACTTGAACATCTACAAACAGTCCAGAAATCAGAGGCATGGGGCCACGGCTACAGGTGGGATCAGTAACAATACCTCCTTTCATTCCCATCATGATGAATGTTCCTCCTCCAGGTATCTGGAGCCATCTATGCTACTTTAGCAGCTGGTTACCATGGAGACGATCAGAGGAGGTGGTGGGATGAGGGGTGGAGTCAGAAAAAGTATCTGAGATCTGAATAAATCCAGACTGAATGATCATCTTCGGATGAATATTGATCCGTTTTTAGTTAGATTTTTATTCCATAACCAACTGATTGTGAAAAGTAGCTGCAGTGAAACGACTACAGCATGATTTTAAATCCATCTCCGGTTCCAAGAAACGTTGGGACGTTGTGCAAAATGTAAATAAAGTCAGAAATGTCATGAACACGTATTATTCTAAAGCTCCTCCAGGTGTTTCTGGTTTGTACCAGCTACTTTTCCAGCCTTTTGTTGCTCCTGTTCCAACTTTTTCCAGACGTGTTGCTGCATCAGATTCACTGTCAGCTCACATTTTCCATCACGTGGTGAAACGTCTGGTTCATTCATAAAATATTTATTTTATACGCCTATAAATGTGAAGATGAACTAATGCACAATAATAAGAGTCAAAGACAGCATAGTTTGTAAGATATTAATCTAGAAATATACATATGGGTTATTGTATTTTTTATTTTTTCATTATTTTTATCTTTAATGTTTTTGTGAATTTATCTTAATTTTGAATTAACTTATTTTTATTTTTGATATTTTCACTTATTTTTAATTGATTTATTTGTATTTTCAATGTAGTTAATTTGAATTAATTTATTTTATTTTTAATGAATTTATTTTTATTTCAGTATTGCTATTTTAATGAATTTTATTTTTAATGAATTTATTTTATTTTTAATGAATTTATTTTTATTTCAGTATTGCTATTTTTAATTAATTTTATTTTTAATGAATTTATTTTTATTTCAGTATTGCTATTTTTAATGAATTTTATTTTTAATGAATTTATTTTATTTTTAATGAATTTATTTTTATTTCAGTATTGCTATTTTTAATTAATTTTATTTTTAATGAATTTATTTTATTTTTAATGAATTTATTTTTATTTCAGTATTGCTATTTTTAATGAATTTATTTTATTTTTAATGAATTTATTTTATTTTTATTGAATTTATTTTTATTTCAGTATTGCTATTTTTAATGAATTTTATTTTTAATGAATTTATTTTATTTTTATTGAATTTATTTATATTTCAGTATTGTTATTTTTAATGAATTTATTTTATTTTTAATGAATTTATTTTTATTTCAGTATTGCTATTTTTAATGAATTTTATTTTTAATGAATTTATTTTATTTTTATTGAATTTATTTATATTTCAGTATTGTTATTTTTAATGAATTTTTTTAATTTTTAATGAATTTTATTTTTAATGAATTTATTTTATTTTTATTGAATTTATTAATATTTTCAATATTGCTATTTTTCATTTTATTTTTAACGAATTTATTTTTATTTTTAATAATTTTAATGAATTTATTTTATTTTTAATGAACTTATTTAATTATATTTTTAATATTTAATTTTTTTTTTCATTTTTAATGTTTTTATATTTTATTTTAAATTAATTTTATTTTTAATACATTTATTTTAATTAATACATACATCCATTCTTTGGGCTTATTAAGTAGAAGCCTTTAAAATGTGCATAATCCCATTTTCCGCTCAAACACAGGAAGCAGACCTGTTGCTGTCTAACACGGAGGAAAAGCTGTTTTTACTTTCAGCAGCTGGCACCTGCAGACGGGACGGTTTCAGCTCGTTTTCCAGGCAAAAAAAACAAACAAAAACAAAGTGCTGCTTTTAAAAGTGTTGAATGGATTTGTGTCGGAGGAGGTGGACGAAGAGGATCAGAGACAAGTTCAGACCTGACTCCACGATGAAGAGGAAGAGGAGTGAAAGTTTTTTTTATCGTTAGTCAGTGGATGTTTTTTCTGTGATGGGACTCGTTTCACCTTTCAGCTACTAAACTTTAACATGTAAGCGCTCATACGTGTGTTTCCAGAGGGAAGTGGCTGATTTAAAAGGGTGTGTGTGGGGATGGGGGGTTTAGCTTCCGAGCCTGCCTCGGCTTGTCCTGCCTTCAGCCTGAATGTGTCTTTGTTTGTGTGTTATCTCTCAGCTCTGTGTCGACGTTGCTGATCTCTAAGTGAAGCGAAGAGCTGCAAACTGGAGTTGTTGTGGCGTCGAGGTGAAGATTTTTCCACTTCGTGTTATCAATACGGTGAAACAAGGCCAGCCGGCGTTTTCATGGCTTTGTCTCCTTCACTTACCGTCCTGAACACACACTTGTCTCTATTCCCTCCACGTCCCACTTCCTGCCTCATGTTCATGTTTCCACCTGTTGTTTTTTAATCTGCTGTCAGATCAACAGTGTTGGTCTGAGCTGCATTGTCACATCTGTAAGGACGGACTTTCACCTGGATTAACTAAAGCAGCTGTAGCTCAGACTCAGACTTAGTGTCCAGAGTACGTTCGTGTATCATCACGTTTAAAGATAATAGAATAAAATGATCACTTTATGAATTTACGGTACATCAGTTGACTCTTGTGAGGAAAATGAGAAATTCTAGCAGATTATATAAGTTCTTGGAGAGGAATGTTGTCCCATTCTGGTCTGATGCAGGATTCTAGCTGCTCTTCAGTCCTGGGGCCTCATTTCTAAAGCTGGCGTAGAAACAAAAACCGGCGTACGCCAAATATAGTCAACTTTTGGGATTTATAAAAACCAAACTTGACAGCAAAATGTTCCTACCTCCACGCAAACTCTAACCCAGGTGTGCGCTCAAAATCTAGCAAAACGGGAAACAGCAAAACCAACGGTCCAGAATAAAACAAGGAAATGATGTGAAATGTGAGACATTTGTACACGATCCACTATTACCTTTCATACCACATGTTAGATATTAAAGCTTTTTTTAGACATGAATTAAGACACATTCCATATTAATCCTCCTAAGAGCCACTCTGGGGGGAAAACCAGGATTTCCAGGAAAAAGGGAGATGATGTTAATAAGAAGCTCAACCACTAAAACATGTTGTGTCATTGTGGAACAAAACTTCATGTTATAAAACCCATCCAGTTAAATAAGGAGCCAGTCTGCTGCCAGCATGTAGCAGCCAGTGTGGAAAGTAGCTTTGGTCCTTCATTCCAGCAGACCGGGACCAGACTGGAGGCTGGAGGTCTAGAAGTGATGCTACGCTAACGAAACACACAAGAGGAGGATTTCCTTTATTTATTCCTACACAATGTTTTTTATTGTTGTCCTCATTTCTGTCCACACGTCTTTATTTCCCACAACTCCTTGTCCACCTGGTTAAAAGCGGTGATTGTGTCCCTCTGCACTGCCCATGTAGCTGGAGCCCCGCCTACCCAGTTGGAGCCCCACCCACCCAGCTGGAGCTCTGCCCACCCAGCAACTAGAAAGAAATATTATTTAACACTAAATGAACTGCTACCAGTCTCAGATGTATTTGTACATATTATCTTACAAATTAAAACAAATTACTGGCATCATTACCGTCATTTAGCAGACGTTTTCTCCAAAACGATTCAACGCTCTGGGATTCGAACTTCAGTCTCCTGCATGACAGACGGATGTTCTACCGACTGAGATATCCATCCGTACGTTCCGACTCCTCTGGCGTTTCTTCCCTTCTGACTCTGTGATGACAGCATCTCCACCTGCTGCTGCTTTTCTGTCTTTCTGACACCAGTAACGTCCACGCCGTGTCCACCAGTTAAACATTTTTACCTTTTCCAACGTGCTCCATCAGGATCTCTGTCTCACACCCCGAAAAATTCCTGCTTCCATGATGATCCAGATGTTGTGTACTGGTGAAAGGTCTGGACTGCAGGCAGGCCAGTTCAGCAGCCGGACTCTTCTCCTGTGAAGCCATGCTGCTGTGATGGATGCAGGATGTGGTTCAGCATCGTCTTGCTGAAATCTGCAAGGCCTTCCCTGAAAGAGACGTTGTCTGGATGGAAGCAGATGTTGCTCTAAAACCTCCATGTACTTTTCAGCATTGATGGAGCTTCACAGATGTGGAAGCTGCCCACGCCATAGGCACTAATGCAGCCCCATCCCATCAGAGATGCAGCTTTTCACCTGTCCACTGATAACAAGCTGGATGCTCCCTCTCCTCTTTAGTCTGCAGGACACGCCGTCCATGCTTTCCACAAACTAGTTCACATCTTCATCCAGGTTTCCACTTGTCTATTCCTAATGCAGAAGATCACCAGCATCCAGCCTTGTCCCATGCACACAGAGATTCCTTCTTTTAATGATATTAAACACTGTAGCTGGTGGGACCTTCAAATTGAAATAATTCCACAATTTTTAAACCCAGTTTGTCTCAGATTGGTGAAGCTCTGTCCATCTTTCCATCTGAGAGACTCTGCCTCTCTGAAATGCTCCTTTTATACCAGTCATGTTACTGACCTGTTGCCAGGTAACCTGATTAGTTGTCCAATGCTCCTCCAGGTGTTACTTTTCCAGTCCCTTGTTGCTCTTTTTCCAACTTTTTACAGACGTGTTGCTGCCATCAGATTCTACACGTGTTGGGAAATCAACAGAAACTAAAGATCGTGATTATTTCTCTGACAATAATCGTACCCAGAAAATTTATAATTATGACATTTCTAGTCACAGTGGAGATTCATACAGGATCTGTCTCAGATCTGGATTCTGGTCTCCCTGAATCCTCTATCCCAAGTGGACTCGAAGGGGCCCATAAAAGTGTGGTTCCTGGTCCCTGGCGGGTCCGACCTCTACAGCGTCTTTGTTGTGTCCCTCCTCAGCCAGAGATGTGTGAAAAGTGGGTCACAGGTCGGACCTCTTTGTCCACCCCTGGCAAATGAAAAGTGACAGACACCGGCCACGCATCGCCACTAATTCACGCACACACACACAGACCCCCCCACACCCCCCACCCTGCTTGGCGCCCACTAATTGCAGCATGCTGTCATTAGTGCTGTTTGGGGCCAGCGCCTGTAATTGCAGAACATCCCTGGACAAATAATTTGGTATTTAGTCGGGCCGCCAGAGGCCAGCGCCTGGCCGGCAGGGGTCATCAGGTCACGGCACGCTGAAGATGAGGGGGACGGTTGGGGAACCAGAGCCAAACCAAACCCTCGCTGTTAAATTTCCAAACATTCATGCGTCTCTTTTTCTTTTCAGGGTTTTGGACCCAAAGCAGTCGGTGAAACACAAGAGGACCAGATTTTGTGATATCCCCATCAGAACCTCGTCGCCTCCCGCCCGCTGAGCATCCTCCTCCTGCTGTGGGTTTACGTTGTATCAGGGCCAGGACTTCTTCTCTGTCCAGACCAGAAGTTCCAGTGTACAGAGGGTCCATCCGGGTCCAGGTCCGGTCCGGCTTCAGGATGGCAGGTCTGACCTGTTGGACTGTGATGGCCGCTGCTCTCCTGCTGTTCCTTAGAGCTGATGGTAAGAAACCCAAAACACATTTCATTGCTTTTTATATCGTTTCATCTCAGAACTGTGAACCCTTCAGACATGTAACTTCTTTACCCACCGGGGGCTTAACATCCAGGATCCCGGGGTGTAACGTTAGGGTCTGTTATGTAAATAT
This sequence comes from Melanotaenia boesemani, assembly GCF_017639745.1. Lineage (NCBI taxonomy): Eukaryota > Metazoa > Chordata > Actinopteri > Atheriniformes > Melanotaeniidae > Melanotaenia > Melanotaenia boesemani. The sequence continues at coordinate 32,670,870 of NC_055697.1, forward strand.
AAACATGTGACGTCCACTGAAAGTCTAGAATCTAAAAACTTGTTAAAACCATTTCTATCACCAGCAAACACAGTTAGGACACCAAACAATTAAAAAAGCAAAAGGAAAGTTTTAAGAAGGTGCGTCTGCTTCCTGAAGCCAAACTGGGAGCTGGTTCCAGGGACGGGTCTGATAACTGGAGGTTCTGCTTCCTGAAGCCAAACTGGGAGCTGGTTCCAGGGACGGGTCTGATAACTGGAGGTTCTGCTTCCCGTTCTGCTCTTTAAACCCTTTAGGAATCATATAGCTGTTGTCTTTTTAGTGTCCCAATGTTCTGGATCAGATGATGAGGAAGTATTCTGCAATGGGTGGTATGCAGAGATGGCTCAGTGCTGTATTTTAAACACACAGTTTAGTCCCGTGTGAATGTGAGACGTGCGAATGTGATGTTAGATTTAGTTTCTGAACTGCTGAGGATGATCCACTGGAGGAGAAAAGCATCAGCACCAGAATCGATGAGGGAAACTAACACCAACATGAAGCCTCTGCTCAATCTTCAACACATGGAGAAACGTAGTATTTTAACCATCTGAAGGATGTTTTCCGTGTCCTTCACAAATGTTTTAGCTTCTTTTCCCTCAGCACCAACTTGCCGCTCTAATGTGGATGGAGGTTTCCTTCCTTTGTTCGGATTGGGCTGTGTACGCCTCCTCGCTGCCCAATCACTGACCCTCAAGCAGAGCAGCTGATAAGCAGAGGGTGGAGCTTCAATCATGACCGACTTTCATTAATCTGGAAAGGAAAAGGGAGAGACCTCCATGGTCTTATCAGTTTCCAGCCCTGACTTCTCCTCACAGAGTTCAGCTGATCTGTGAGCCATAAAATAAGAAGAAAATATTTACAGACCCTGATTCAAGCTGAAAACGAGCTGAGCCTAAATTCAGACATCTCTGTTAAATCTGATTAAAAAACAGATTTAATATCTGCTACAAAGATCCAGAACATGATGGTTAAAACCAGTTTTTTCCCACCCTGACTCCTGCTTAGTAATGTCTGGAAAAATGCATTTAATTACATTTCAATTCAAACCAGTAGAAAAAGAAATAGAAAATATCCCCAGCCAAAATAGAACAAAGCTAAAGTTAAAGTGTGTAACTGAACATCTGCTGCAGCTGGGAGGGCTTTTGGACGGGGGCGGGGCCTGTGGCAGCGCCCGCGGCTCATTGTGAAGATGTAAACTGGACGTGCGTTCATGTCAGTCTCCAGAAGTTTCCACAAACACGTGTGCATCAACATAATCGATGTACCAGAAAATTACGCACTGACAATGTTCCATGTTTGGAATGAAACCTGCGATTAAATGCAGTAGTTAAAAAATAAAATTCTGTGTTTAATTTATCGTAGTTAACGCTTAATTAACTCCCACCCCTACTTTTATTACTTTACATCATTTTAGCATCACAATCTGATAACTGGATAATAATGATGTCTTTTAAGGAAAAAAAACCTCTTTTACTGCATTAAGTCCAAATATTTCATGAATATTAGACTCCGATTTGTGCCACACAGAACGTGTGGAGACATAAATAATGCATCAGGTGAGTAAGATCAGACTGTAGTTTTTAATACAAGGAAAAGAAGAGTCCTGTTCTAGAGGAAAGGAAACCTTCATGACTTCTGATGTCATCTGGTTATATAGAGAAAATGAAACTATGAGGGCTTTTTAACCCCGAGTCCCGTCTGCAGGTTGCCTCTACTGCAGGAAACATTTGTCCCTGCATCCAACACACAAATGAGGACAGACACCTGGACTGAAACTGTAAGACGGGGACATCATGATGGTTTAGTCCACCTTACGCTCAAATAAGAACGCGTCTTCACTGCATAGAATCCATCTCATCCTCCGCCTGCGTATCTTCCACTTCTATAACCAAAGCTTTTCCAGTAAAACCCCACCACCCCTGTCCTCCACCAGCTTCCTGTAGGGATGTTTACCAGGCCAGCCCTGCGTTGCCAGGGCAACGGTGGGCAGCTGAAGCTTCTAAGTGAGGTAATGAACAAGCTTATTAAAAACCACCAAGCATGGATGAGCCGAGGAGAGCTGCCTGTTGGTTTTAAACAGATAGGTTTATGTACCGTTTGTTCCTCAGTGAACGACAGAAATCTGCAGTGTTGATGTTCAAACTGCAGCTCTGCTTGTTTGTATAGTTTAATATAATCTCAGCTGCTTCCGTCCACCATCGTTGCTGCATGTTCGTTAGCGTGATATTTATTTTTATGTCAAGCATGTTTCTCCGTCTCCTGAATCCCTGAAATGCTGATTTTTGTTGCATAATTTATTTGTTTAGTAGCAGTACAGATCTATGACCCTCGTTTCAGGACCCAGATTCTTTTCTTGCCACTTTCCGAGCTTAAATCTTTTCTTTGCAGAACTAAAAGATGAATGTGAACTTTTCTGAATAAAAGAGGAGAAGTATTCGTTTTAAACTTTGATCCAAATCCTTAACTTTCAAAAAAATCTCATTAGCATAAACACGAGCAACAATAGCGACTATTAAAAGTTGGAACGGACGGATTCTGGGATCCCTGGAGGGCCTGAACTGCAGGTAAATGAGAAAATACGGACAAACCATTGTGCCATGTTCACGGTGGGACTTTTACTTTTCTCTGATTCATCCTGGGAGGAAATAAAAATGTGGCGACTCTGCAGCTGCGCAGCTTCAAAGAGGCGAATACATCTCCAGAGGGAATGAAGGATGTTTCCGGAGAACAATGATTGTTTGGAGCGTTTAGCGCCGCTGACAGCTCATACTGTGCCATACAGGAAACAGTTAATGTGCAGGGAGGAAGTGAGAGCGGCAACAATCAGTTCAACAGCTTCCTGCAGGGAGGGCGGAGGGAAGCGATTCAGAGCGCCGCTGGCCGAGGAAACCTCCAGACTGAGCTGAGATCTTTCTGCTTGCTCCTTCACACGCCATGAAAGGTTCAGCTGCAGGACCAAACCATGCAGAGAAAGCCAGGTTCACTAAGTTCAGTCTGAAATTAGAGAAACATGTCATTTTGTTTTCATACATGTAGAATATTTTCTAGTAAAAAATAATATTTTAGTCTGCAGTGTTGTTTTTAAACACGTCAGCCGCTTCCATCTATGGTCAGATGAGTTCTCGTAGTTCATCAGGTTTGACGTCCTTCATCAGCAGAAGTAGCTCATTGATCATATGATCAGTTGTGTGAGCAACAGAAGAAGAAACTTTTATTTTTTAAATCTGGTTCCAAATTTAAACCAAAAACAAGCGTCAGGCATCCAGCACGAGTGTGTGCAGCCGCCAGCTCACCAGAACAGACTGCAGCTCGTTAGCAGTGAAAAAGAACATGTGACATGTATGGATAAGAAGTAATAATGAGATATTACATTAATGGAAACTGTGACCAGAATCTGAAAAACATCAAATGCTATTCACATGGTTTAAAAGCCGGATGGCGGACGGAGTAAAAGAGCTGCTGTCCTTGGGTCGGACTCAGCTGAGGCGTTTCTGCCATCGCTGACCTTCTGGGCGAGACTTCAGCCTCCCTTTTCTTTTCTCGCTCATTTGTTCATCATCCACATTTATGAGCTAATTCCACGATATTCCATGTTTAACAAATGATTCCAGTCTCGTCATATTTTCTGCATCACAGAAATCATCTGAGCCTGGAGGTCATGATGTGGACGGTCACAACTAAACTACGAAGGGGACATAACCTAAACTATGAATGCTGTAGAAGAAATGAGCAGGATTTTCTTCCTCGGCTGTGAAAATAAGTTGTTTTTTTTTTTTTAATCCTGGGAAAGTTTCCCAGCGTCTTGTTTATGAGTCCATCTCGGCAGGGTGGCCCTCCGTCTCCCTCAGCATCCTGAAGGAAGCCTCTCAGTTTGGGAGTGTTTGTGAAGTTTGTGTTGGCGCAAGTCGTCCAAACACCTCCATGTACGCGGTTTGTTTGTTCAGCCACGCTCGGTGTACCAGACGGGTGGAGTCTGTTTGGGAAGTTTCCAGACCAGATGAGGAGATAGCGCAGACTTTGAGGCACGGTTCAACGCTCTCCTCGCCTCGTTCTGCACCTCCTCCACTGGATCAGAGTGAGGAGGTGCAAGACGCTGATTTTATCCTCAGCTCTGACGTGTTTCTACTTTGATCAGCTGTGTTATTGGGTAATCAGTTGTATTGATTTCTCACAGCTACAGCGATAAGTTTTATCTCCTGTAATAAGCTTCATATCTGCAGACGGTGACTCATGGCTGACTGACGCTGTCATATCAGGGCAGTAAACTCAGAGTAAAAATGGTTTCTTTGTTCGAGTGCAGGAAGGAAAACCAGCAGCTCGTCCTCAGACTGAAACCTGAGATTTTCATACTTTTCTTTCATCCTGATGGGAATATAAACATGTTGATCTGGTCCTCATTTCTTCCTATCGGACTCTCCAGCTTTCTGACAGTCTTTCAGAGTTTTCTTCTTTTTTCCTCATTTCCGTCCAGTCCTCGTACCGGCGTCCGTTACATGTGACCTAAGAAACACTTAAGCAGAAAAAAGCTCCTAACTCAAAGGACGAGCCAGCTACAGAACCAGATTTAAAATTAATCTTTAGGCTCTTTGTAAAGTTAAAGATGCAACATCAGTGTATTTTTGATTTTTACATGTTTGGAGTAAAGAAAGAATAAAGTAGCACCCTGCAAAAATCTCACCCTGGGAGATTTGAGTTCTCAGACCTTCGTTACCATGTTAGTTTGTTCAAATACTCCGATGACTCTATTGTCCCAACTGTCCGCAACATCTCTGAAAATGAAGATTGTTGAGGTCCAGCAAGCAGGGGGAGACTACAAGAAGCATAAAGGTAAACGAAAACCCTCGTCTGAATACAGAAGACCTTCAGGAGGAGTTAGCAGACTCATTTAGCAGCAACACAAATATGGCCGCCATGGAGGAGTAATGGTGAGGATGCAGGAGAGGTTTTCTCCTGCATCCTCACCACAAAATTCAGCTTCGGGTGTTTGCCGAAAAACAAGTCTGATGCATTTAGAAAACAAGTCCTGGAGGTTAAAGTAGAACTCCTGTCCATTCGTTAGACACGGGGGCGGATCCATCGTCGTGTTGCAGACAACGGCTGAGAGAGCATTTCAGGAGTAGATGGAAGAAGAGATTCTCTAAAAATCCAGTAAGTTCAGGATGCAAACACAAAAGTGATTGTAAAGAAGCTGAAGATGAAAAGAGGATAATGATCCTAAACACACCTCAAAATCAACAATAGATGACTTCAAGAGACAAAGCTGAAGGTTTTACCACAGTCCTCACCATCATGTAAAAAATATGTGGATAGTCCCCAAGGATCAGACCCAGGAACCAGTCCTAGGAAGCAGACCCAGGAATCAAACCAAAGAATCAGATCAAAGAAGCAGATTTAGGAGTCAGACCATGCAGTCAAACCAAGGACTCAGATTAAGAAATCAGACCCAGGAATCAGACATTAGAAGCAGGCCTAGGATCAGACCAAGGAATCAGACTTGGGGATCAGACTGAGGGATGAGACCCAGGAAGCAGACCTTGGACTCTTGGGAATCAGACTCACGGATCAGACAGAACTGGAAAATCTTTGCAGGGAAGAATTGGAGGAAAATCCGTCAAACAAGAAGAGAAAGATTTAAGGAAAGATACGAGGAAGTAACCATGTGGGCTTACCAAACCTTTTCCTGTCATATCTAAAATTTAAAACATGGAAATAAATTATTTTTGCTCAAGATATGAACAAATATTTCTTTCCATCTGAGTTCAGTAGATTTGTTTTTGATTCATCGTCGGTCTGATCTTCATGTCCACAGACGGTGACTCATCGTTGGCTCGCATGGATTTTACTCTGCTGCATGTAAACAAGCTGGCCGTCTGAGGCGGCGCTGTGACTTTAAGAGCACATGGCGAGCGTCTGATTACCCAGCATGCTCTGCCAGACCTCAGTCTCCGCTCTGACTCCGGCTACAATTAAACACACATGTGGATGGAGATGCAACCATTTCCAAACCAAACACACCCTCCGTCCCTTCACTCCTGCTTCCTACTCCTGTCACTCATAGGCTCACAGCCAATCAGAGAGCCTGAGATGGACTCGAATCCGCCCCTTCAGGACGTAATGCAGTGAAGTAAAGAAAATTTGAGCCATTCATTCAAATTTCTGAACCTGATGCTGGCTGGAGAGAGGATGTCTCACTCTGAGTGACTTTCCAGACACAAAACTCTGCAATGGTTCTGGTTTGTTCTTTTAAAAAACAAGGCTTATTTAGTTTAAGTTCACTAACCTTTAGTAATTTAATGTCACATCCTGACATTAGTTTAACACCAGCTGTGTCCAGCTGTTCTTCTTCTACACAGAAATTTCCCACTGAATCAGGAAAAATATTCATAATTTTTTTCCCCCTTGTGTGAGGGTGAGAGGTTATCGGGTCAGAATCATAGGACGAAGAAACCGCCACTAACAGGGAAGCTCATCCTTATTCCTTATTCCGAGGTTTTCTACCAACATTTCGGGAATTTATTTACGAGGATAAAAGAATTCCCAGTGATCTGTGTGGTTTACATTTCCACCACACCGCTAAGCTCTGGAACATGCGTTCGGGTCCACTTCAGCTGACGCGCTTCTTTAGCTTCTTTTAATCTCGTCTCTTTCATTTATTTTTCCCAACCTACATATAAGGTAAACGGAAGTTCGGAAGATTACAAGCACAACCCAGCCCCTCAAGAATTCCCAGGAATCTGAAAAATTCCTGCCCCTCTATTAGGTGTTTTCTCCGGTAGCTTTTTTACTCAGTTAATGTCCATGGAAATGTGCAGAGGTTTTAAAAATCCTGGTTAAATGGAAAAAGTTTCTGTGAAGGGAAAAGGGCTAACTACGAGTAGTAGCTGCAGCAGGAAACAGCGGGAATGTAGGGAAAATTCTCCGAGGACTTGATCTGGACTCAGAGTCTCTGCCTGATAAAATCAGGTTAGTTTAAGGGTGCCCACACTTCTGCCACCAGCTTATTGTCTGTCTTTTATTTTCTATATTTCTTCCTCTAACAGATTAGTTTGTCTTCAGTTAGATGGATCGGGTTATGTACGCACTGTAACCATAGCAACCAGTCAGTTCACAGTGTGGGCATGCAGCCGGTCCATGTCCAGACTTGAAAAGGTGCGACACACCTGAGCGTCTTCACTCAGCAACAGGAAGAGGAGCGGCGCAGACGTGTTCCAAGCTGTCAGAAAAATATTAAAAAATGAAAGTAAATCATAAAAAAATGCAGATATACAAAATAAAGAGAATAAAGGAGGGAGGAGAGAGATTAGAGAGGAACACCAACTGTAGGCGAGTCGTGAGAGAAAAACAAGGGATTAGAGAAGGAATGGAGATAAAACGGAGGTGGATGATAAGGAGAGATAAACAGAGATTCCTGACTTCCTCATCCCTCTGTTCCTTCAACAAACACTGTGAGTCTCCCAACTTTCCCAACTAGACTGTTTCTAATGACTGCTGGACTCAGTTTGTGTTTTATTAACAAACCAATAAATTCAATAACAGCAATTTGTTCATTAATAAAGTCAACACAGCTCATTTTCTCCTAAAAACACGGCTGCCTTTTCTCTTTTAGATCATGTTTTACGTTCTAAAAATAAAAAAAACTAACATTTTATGTTAAATATAATCTGGTTAAATCTGGAAAAACTATTTTTGTACATTTCAATACGAATATTACCAGTTAGTAGTAGTTAGTACCACAGTTCTTCAGCAGGCTTAGCATAGTTTGTTTTTAGCACATTTCCACGTCCTTCTGTGCAGCAGCAGGTGATGAAACGTCGGCTCCAGATGAGTCTGTTAGTGGCGTTTATGGCGAGCCTTACGGGAGCTGGTGCAGGGAATCAAAAGATCCAGAAACCTGTTTCTGAACATCATGCTTTAGAAAACTGACACACAAGCAGAAAAAAAGTTTAGTCATGGCACGAGTCGGACACCGTTCATAAAACGGCTGTGGGAGCTGTACATGTTTACCAGAGGCTACGGTCACCGCGACATGCCGTCGCGTCCATGGGCGCCGCGCCGGTGGGCGTCCCGTCTGTGGTGGATTTGGATGCTTTGACACCCACACTTTTCATGTTTAAAGGACTCCACACCCAGACCTGTTTAGCTGTTTGTTTTTTTTCTTTTTAAACTCTTTGGCAAATGTTGCTTCTCCAGTCGCTCTGTCTCCCTGCTACGCCACTTCCTCCTCCTCTTCCTCTTCCTCTCCTCATCCTCCTCTTCCTCTCCCCTCCTGTTGCTCCTTGACTCATGGCGGGCCTGTTGTGATCAGCTGATGGGATTTTCTCTCCCGGCATCGTCTCTCTTGGAGTTTGTCGTTCAGCTTGTGCTGAGGAGGAGGAAACTAGCAGGATGTTGAAGTAAAACGGTAGAATTTCCATTACTAGCTGAGGTTTACTGGTGACACAGCTGTAACATCTGCTGACCATGATACAGCCTCATGGATCAGGATCAGAAATCTAACGAGTGTCAAGATTGAACAAAGGACGTCTTCTCTAAATCACTGGTGCTGTGCAGATGTTGGATCGGCTGGTTCACCTTTTAGCCTTGAGTCATTAACAGGTTCTGAAATCCAGATCAGAGCAGGACCTTCTCCAACCAGGCGGTGGACAAGTGATAGAAAGGATTTATATTCAGGGGCGGGTCTAGAAAACTTCTGATGAGGGGGCCACGCAGGAGCACTGACCAGGAAAAGGGGGGCACAGATGAGATTTTTTCATTTTTTTTTTAAGGCCGAGATATTAGTAAATAATCAGCTGATATTACAATTTAGGCTGTCATGAGATGCTAAACGTATAAAAACAAACAGCCAGTGATGTTTTCGGTGCTGATGTAGAACTCTGTCAGTGACAAAATCTTTATTTTTGTATATTAAAGCATCACATGTGTGAGGACCATGTTATGGTCATGTGAAGTATTACTATTACCGTCGTTTTTTATATTTTTCTGTACCAAAGCCACAGATCTGGCTCTGCCAGCGGCTCAGAGGTTAACACGCTTATTTTAAAATTACTCGCACATTTTAAAAGGGTGCTTTTGCTTGTAAGCAATTTAGAGAAAAACATTTTTAATATAGAGAAAGTCATGGCTTTAACAGGACGTTTTTGTGGAAATTTCAGATCAGTTATCGCGGCATCCGTTGAGGAAGACCTTAAAAATGTTCAGGCTCAGGGTTTGTTTTTCCATCACCCCTGGTTCGAAGCTCTAATGGCAAAATGATCCCTATAACGTTTTGGGTTGTGAACAGACAGACCGACACCGAATACTCGAGCGCCGCTTGGCGAAGGTAATTAGACTCTACAGGAGTAAATAATGAGCAGATGTTTGCCCTGAAAGCATCAGAATCAGAGTAAAAATGGTGGTGGGGGGGGGGGGGGGGGGGGGGGTCCTGTTTATCTGCCTCCTGTGACCTCTGACCCCTCATGTTGTTGCTTCTGCTCCTTATATGGAGCTCCATCGCCCCCTCCTCTTCCTCCTCCAAGCATCCTGTTGTCAGCTGATAGAGGAGGAATGTTGCACCTCCAGCAGGATAAATCTGACCTGGGGTCTGTTCTCAGGGCGTCTGGACAGGATTAACATGACATGCTGGAATATTTTCTCAGGTTTATGGTTCAGGTCATAAACTAGGTGACATCTCGGTAGCTGGTGTGAAGCTGGAGGAGGTGAGATCCTTCCCAGCCAGTTTGGCTTGGTTTAATATCTGTTGGTATATTTCTGGTTCAGTCCTGTAGGCCCATTTGTTCAAACTGATTCTCCTTCCAGCTGCAGGCCAGAACCCGGACTACGTTCTTCAGGGGACGGGGGTAAAAAGTGATGCTCGGCGGTCCGGCGAGGACGCAACCATCGCGCCCGAGGACCTCCCACGATTCCTCAGCTGCTACTGCTCCGGACACTGTCCTGACGACGCCACCAACAACACCTGCCAGTGAGTTCTTCACCTTCATCTTCCTCTCTGGTTGAGGAGGAAGATGACCGCTCACATGTCCAGCCTCTGAAAACTCTAAAACATCTAGTCATCAACTTCAGTGCTCTCATATCTCATGTCAGCATCACCAGGATGTAAATCCGTAATGTTACAGAAATGCATGAAGGTAACGTAAACGCTGCAGCTACAAGCCGTTTTCAGCCAAAACCTAGTTTCAGCTTCACTTTCAGAGAACATTAAGTTCAGTTTTGCTGAAATTTAAAAGATCAATAAATGAAAGTGGTCCCAGGACGGGTCCCTGCAGAACACCTGTGGAGGTGGAACTTCCTGTCTGAATGCTCGGAGACCTTCCTGATCCGATTCCAAACTAGATGATTTGAGAATCCCTCCAAGGAGTCCTTCCTTTAATAATTCATGAACCACCACATCAAAACCTTTTAGACAAATCAATAAAACATCAGCAAAGTGACGCTCATTAACCGCGATCATTTATGGCTTTAAAGCTGCACATTTTCCTGCAAACCAGCTCATATAAAGGACGATGAAAACTCTCTGGTGTCTGAAGGTTTCAGGTCTTCGTGTTCCTCAGAAATCAGAGGAACAGCTGAGCTCTGGGGCTCTTGAACCGACTGTCGGTGGGCAGATTGATGATGACTGATGAGCTCTGAGCTGACAAGCAGCAGGTTGAAAGTTCTCCTGTGACTGAATGGTGTGTGTTTGTGTCTCAGGACCAACGGTCAGTGCTTCGCCATCATCGAGGAGGACGAGCTCGGAGAAGTCCAGCTCACATCAGGCTGCATGAAGTATGAAGGCTCACACTTCCAGTGCAAGGTAACCCTGACCTCACGCTCAGACTGGGCTCTTCTGTCCTGGAGGTCGAGCTCTGCTTGACGTCAAATCACATCCTGCAGATTCTCTTTTAAAACTTTAAACTTGATCAGTGAACATTTCGTGTCACAGAAACATGCTGGTTCAGATTTGTGGAACGTCAATGAATGAAGGAGGTTTTTCTTCTTTTTTTGTTCAGGTAAAACAGACCCTGATTAAACACGGTCCTTGTAAGTTGCTGCACTTTACTGCCATTTCAGGTCATTGGAGGACGCGAAGGTCCTCTCCTAGAAACTGCTATATGAGATGGGATGAGGCCTTCGTTCCCAGCTGGGAAATCCCAGTGAGAGAGGATCCTAAGTAAAGGCACAAAAACGAAATAGGTTTTTAAAAGTTATTGATGCCAGTTGCTGCTTTTTTGTCCTCGTATGACCTGAAAGTACTTTTTTTTTTTTCTTGGTGTCAAATTTAAGAAAACTTGAGATTGAAAAAAAAAACGTTCTTCAAAAGAAACCCATGTGGGGAAAAAACCACCACGGTGGGCAGAAATGGAGGGAAGAAGTCCGTGGTGATCTTCTGCGTGTACCGAGCGTCGGTCATGAATGAATCGGCTTCACTCGGATCTTCTCACTAATCAATGACGGGTTTGATTGACAGGACTCCCCCAACGCTCAGACCAGGAGGACCATCGAGTGCTGCAACACCGACTTCTGCAACAGAGACCTGCAGCCCACCCTCCCCCCACAGAGTCACGACGGTAACACCCCCCCCCCGCTGATCCGACCAGGTGTTCAGGTGACGCTAGCTAACCACAGCTCTGTTGTTTCTGCAGACGTCAGCCCTCACTGGCTGGCCTTCCTCATCTCCATGACGGTCTGCTGCTGCACTCTGATCTGCGTCACCTTGGTCTGCTACTACAGGTAAGACCAGACTTCATGTTGGTTTGAGGAAGAAGAGGTGAAGAAGACGACATTACAGGATTAGTTAACGTCCAAAAGTTAACAAATCAGAGGAAAATTTGACTGGGTTTGTTTTTTAAACTGATTACAAAGACGTGACGACATCATGCTGTAAAGTTTTAAGATCAGTTTCAGCTGATTTTCCTCCGAAGGTTTCTATTCAGCTCGTTTTCACTGCGAGGTGTCGAGTGTGGGCGCCTCCCAGAGACTAGTGAAGCTTTTATCCAACGGGAAATATTTCATGGAGGTTACACGAAGTATTTTATGAGAAAAGGGCGGAGTCAGAGCCGCAGGATGGCTGGAAACAGTGAGGAAGATGAAGGTGTCCTGTAGACAGCTCAGTGAGGAAGATGAAGGTGTCCTGTAGACAGCTCAGTGAGGAAGATGAAGGTGTCCTGTAGATGGAGCAGTGAGGAAGATGACGGTGTCCTGTAGACAGAGCAGTGAGGAAGATGACGGTGTCCTGTAGACAGAGCAGTGAGGAAGATGACGGTGTCCTGTAGATGGAGCAGTGAGGAAGATGAAGGTGTCCTGTAGACAGAGCAGTGAGGAAGATGAAGGTGTCCTGTAGACAGCTCAGTGAGGAAGATGAAGGTGTCCTGTAGATGGAGCAGTGAGGAAGATGAAGGTGTCCTGTAGACAGAGCAGTGAGGAAGATGAAGGTGTCCTGTAGACAGCTCAGTGAGGAAGATGACGGTGTCCTGTAGATGGAGCAGTGAGGAAGATGAAGGTGTCCTGTAGACAGCTCAGTGAGGAAGATGAAGGTGTCCTGTAGATGGAGCAGTGAGGAAGATGAAGGTGTCCTGTAGACAGAGCAGTGAGGAAGATGAAGGTGTCCTGTAGACAGCTCAGTGAGGAAGATGACGGTGTCCTGTAGATGGAGCAGTGAGGAAGATGAAGGTGTCCTGTAGACAGAGCAGTGAGGAAGATGAAGGTGTCCTGTAGACAGAGCAGTGAGGAAGATGAAGGTGTCCTGTAGATGGAGCAGTGAGGAAGATGACGGTGTCCTGTAGACAGAGCAGTGAGGAAGATGATGGTGTCCTGTAGATGGAGCAGTGAGGAAGATGACGGTGTCCTGTAGATGGAGCAGTGAGGAAGATGACGGTGTCCTGTAGATGGAGCAGTGAGGAAGATGACGGTGTCCTGTAGACAGAGCAGTGAGGAAGATGAAGGTGTCCTGTAGATGGAGCAGTGAGGAAGATGACGGTGTCCTGTAGACAGAGCAGTGAGGAAGATGAAGGTGTTCTGTAGACAGAGCAGTGAGGAAGATGAAGGTGTCCTGTAGACAGAGCAGTGAGGAAGATGAAGGTGTCCTGTAGATGGAGCAGTGAGGAAGATGACGGTGTCCTGTAGACAGAGCAGTGAGGAAGATGATGGTGTCCTGTAGATGGAGCAGTGAGGAAGATGACGGTGTCCTGTAGACAGAGCAGTGAGGAAGATGAAGGTGTCCTGTAGACAGAGCAGTGAGGAAGATGAAGGTGTCCTGTAGACAGAGCAGTGAGGAAGATGAAGGTGTTCTGTAGACAGAGCAGTGAGGAAGATGAAGGTGTCCTGTAGACAGAGCAGTGAGGAAGATGATGGTGTCCTGTAGACAGAGCAGTGAGGAAGATGAAGGTGTTCTGTAGACAGAGCAGTGAGGAAGATGACGGTGTCCTGTAGACGGAGCAGTGAGGAAGATGAAGGTGTCCTGTAGACGGAGCAGTGAGGAAGATGACGGTGTCCTGTAGACAGAGCAGTGAGGAAGATGAAGGTGTTCTGTAGACAGAGCAGTGAGGAAGATGACGGTGTCCTGTAGACAGAGCAGTGAGGAAGATGACGGTGTCCTGTAGACAGAGCAGTGAGGAAGATGACGGTGTCCTGTAGACAGAGCAGTGAGGAAGATGACGGTGTCCTGTAGACAGAGCAGTGAGGAAGATGAAGGTGTTCTGTAGACAGAGCAGTGAGGAAGATGACGGTGTCCTGTAGACGGAGCAGTGAGGAAGATGAAGGTGTCCTGTAGACAGAGCAGTGAGGAAGATGAAGGTGTTCTGTAGACAGAGCAGTGAGGAAGATGAAGGTGTCCTGTAGACAGAGCAGTGAGGAAGATGACGGTGTCCTGTAGACGGAGCAGTGAGGAAGATGAAGGTGTCCTGTAGACAGAGCAGTGAGGAAGATGAAGGTGTTCTGTAGACAGAGCAGTGAGGAAGATGAAGGTGTCCTGTAGACAGAGCAGTGAGGAAGATGACGGTGTCCTGTAGACAGAGCAGTGAGGAAGATGAAGGTGTCCTGTAGACAGAGCAGTGAGGAAGATGAAGGTGTTCTGTAGACAGAGCAGTGAGGAAGATGAAGGTGTCCTGTAGACAGAGCAGTGAGGAAGATGACGGTGTCCTGTAGACAGAGCAGTGAGGAAGATGAAGGTGTCCTGTAGACAGAGCAGTGAGGAAGATGAAGGTGTTCTGTAGACAGAGCAGTGAGGAAGATGAAGGTGTCCTGTAGACAGAGCAGTGAGGAAGATGAAGGTGTTCTGTAGACAGAGCAGTGAGGAAGATGAAGGTGTTCTGTAGACAGAGCAGTGAGGAAGATGAAGGTGTCCTGTAGACAGAGCAGTGAGGAAGATGACGGTGTCCTGTAGACAGAGCAGTGAGGAAGATGAAGGTGTCCTGTAGACAGAGCAGTGAGGAAGATGAAGGTGTTCTGTAGACGGAGCAGTGAGGAAGATGACGGTGTCCTGTAGACGGAGCAGTGAGGAAGATGACGGTGTCCTGTAGACAGAGCAGTGAGGAAGATGAAGGTGTTCTGTAGACGGAGCAGTGAGGAAGATGACGGTGTCCTGTAGACGGAGCAGTGAGGAAGATGAAGGTGTCCTGTAGACAGAGCAGTGAGGAAGATGAAGGTGTTCTGTAGACAGAGCAGTGAGGAAGATGAAGGTGTCCTGTAGACAGAGCAGTGAGGAAGATGACGGTGTCCTGTAGACAGAGCAGTGAGGAAGATGAAGGTGTCCTGTGTGTTTTCAGGTACAAGTGGCAGACGGAGCGTCAGCGCTTCCACAAAGATCAGGAGCAGGAAGTGTTCATCCCTGTTGGAGAGTCGCTCAAAGACCTCATCCATCAGTCTCAGAGCTCTGGCAGCGGCTCAGGGCTCCCCCTGCTGGTACAGACGGCACATGACACCCCCTCACATAAAAAAAACACTGAAACCAGTTTCTGCCTTTTAATCACCAACGTGTCTTCTGATGTTTAGACAGAAGTGATTTTAAAAATTGATCTGATGTCTACCTGCTTCCTCAGGTGCAGCGGACCATCGCCAAGCAGATCCAGATGGTGCGTCAGATCGGGAAGGGTCGCTACGGCGAGGTGTGGCTGGGCCGCTGGAGGGGGGAGAAGGTGGCCGTCAAGGTCTTCTTTACCCGCGAGGAGGCCAGCTGGTTCAGAGAGACGGAGATCTACCAGACGGTCCTGATGAGACACGAGAACATCCTCGGTAACCTCCTAACTGGTCCGGTGATCCCTTTAACTGGGAGCACAGGGTTCCCGCGGACCCTTAAAAAGTCTTAAAAGGCGTTGAATTCACCATCTAAAAATAAGGCCTTAATTGGCATTAAAATGTCTTAAACTGATCTTTCAAAAGTCTTAAAAATGTTTACACATAATTAGTAGGATTTTATAATTGAAATTAGTCTCAAATCTAAAAATAAATCATAACATTAATTTTATTTAAAATATACCGAATGTCTCTGATGAAGCGAACATGATGGTGGAACCAACAAAACAGTGACGTGGTAGCAGCGTCTCTAACGCTAAGAGCAGACGCACGTTGTTAATGTAGCAACTTTGAACTACATCATGGGAAAATGTAAATTCAACGAAAATTGGCTGTCTGACCAGGATTTTCCTTCAATGCTGAAAGCGGTACCAGGCAATGTGTACGAGGCACGGTGTATTTTCAAGGCAGTGGAGTCCCACATGCACAGCGCGAAACACAAAGCGTCAAAATCGAGCCGCCAACTGCATACGCCAGGTATTTCCCAGTTCTGTTCTCCTCTCATCTCCACCATGCCTCCACCCGCACTACCGATATCAACAACTGGGACAGCAGCACCACATCTCCGGACAATGTTCGGGTGTACGCCTACACTGAAAGCAGAGGTACTGTGGTCTCTGAACACCGTGACAAAACACCGATCGTTCAAGTCTAATGAGGGAGTTGGAGACTTATTTTGTGTAATGTTCCCAGACTCCGACATTTGCTACTCATTTGCATGCGGTTCTGACAAGACGGTTTTATGTTTTATGTTAAAATAAACACTTGGGTGAAATTGTCCCTAACCACTAATTGATGTGGTGTTTTTTCCCCACTTTTGTTAATTGGGAAGTTGGTCTTAAATTTATTTTCAAATGGCATTAAAAAAGTCATAAAAAGACTTAAATTTAACTTGCTTTAAGCTGTAGGAACCCTGGAGCATCGTTCCAGAGTTAAACGTCTGGTTAAACCTTTAAAAGTCACACTAAGAAAGAAGCACTTTGTCTTTTTCCTTTGGACAAAAACAATATGAATCCATATGTTTTAACAAATGGCTGAGATGACGGTGACCCTCCAGCAGTCTCCAGGTTTAGGCGAGAACCTTCCGGCTGCCGACGCAACGTAGAACATGATAAATACGACATTTATAGAGGCCGGATGGTGTTTCTTTGCTGCATAATTGAGAATCAGGAGTGGACAAATCCTCAGTAAATGATTAACTTAATTAACTGGCATGTGGGATTATTTCAGGCTCATATTTCAAATAGAACATGTCAAGTCGGCCTACCTACCTACTACCAGCCTACAGCAGTTATTTTTACATATATGCAGATATATTTTTTGTAAATTAAAAAAATGATTATTACAGTACGAATCAATCAATGAGAGCATCTTCATCCGGTCCACGCGCTTGTGAAGTTTCCCATAAAAAGCTGAACTATAAAGAGTTTTAGTGATCTTTGATAAGGTGGCGGTCTATCGGTCTGGGTGGTCCCTCACATTTTGGCTTATCGTCTTCAGTGAAGGAATTCTCAGCGAGGAAAATCTGGATCAATGACACCATGAGATTCCGAGGAGGTGATCATTCCTCCTGCATCTTAGTTCTACTCAAGTCTCCCAATAAGTCCGACACGAGTCGGTCTCCCTAGTTTCACCTCCTCACTGATGGAATGAAAGACGGAGTGCTTCCTGGTGACCTGCAGGTCACTCCTAGTTTGGTTCCGTACTGTCGCGTTCCTGTTATTTGTTGTAGGAAACAGCATCTCCCCATCCAGGTGAATTCATTTACGTAACGTCGTCTTGATTATGAGTTAAATGTTCTTAAGTCGAGATGGAATTAAAAGATGAAAATGATCAGACGAAGAACAGGAGGAGGATGAGGAGAATGATCTCTGATGACGTCAGCCTGGCGTGTTTTTCAGCCTCCTGCTACCATGCTGCTCAAGACAGATCTACGTTTTTCTGTTGGGTGCTGAGGAAGGTCATTCAGGTCATAATTCAGGCCAGGACCACCCTGCTTCTCGGTTTAAATCATCATAATTATTTTCATTTGTATCACAAACATCAGAAATGGTCATTTTAGGTCATTTTGGGAAAAGTCGTGAAGTATGAGATGAAGCTGACAATGTAAAGGGGTGAAAATGGCTCTCCTTAGTGGTTCTCTGATGCCTCCGGGACCGATCCGTACCGATTCCTGATCAGGCTGATTTACGACCAGCGTTGATGGAGGTCTGGCTCTCCGGATCACGTAGAGGTGTGAGGTGTGTTGAGACACTGAGCGGGTCCAGGAGTTTTCAGGTGGGTCAGATTTCTGTCTGTCATCTCCGTGGAGGCGATCTGAGATGGAGGTCTAACACTCAGAGATGAGGACGTTGTTCAGGAAGCTGCTGATCTGATCTCAGATCAGTTCAGTGTCTAAAAGACCAGCTTAGACAAAAACTTACTGGATAGATGTTTGAGAATAAAGTTGAATTCTCCATCAGCTTGGATTTTCTCTGATAAACTGAGCTGTCAATCATTCTCCATCCTGCAGGCTTCATTGCCGCCGACATCAAAGGTACGGGGACCTCCACGCAGCTCTTCCTCATCACCGACTACCACGAGGGCGGCTCCCTGTACGACTACCTGAAGACCACCACGCTGGACACGCCGGCGCTGCTGCGCCTCGCCTACTCGGCCGCCTGCGGCCTCTGCCACCTGCACACGGAGATCTACGGCACGCAGGGCAAGCCGGCCATCGCCCATCGAGACCTGAAGACCAAGAACATCCTGGTGAAGAAGAACGGCGCCTGCTGCATCGCAGACCTCGGCCTCGCCGTCAAGTTCAACAGGTCAGTCGGCTGATCTCCGGTTCAGGTCCGCACTCCGTGTTTTCATTGATGACTTCATCTATTAACACTGAGCTCTGCTTTGTGTTGCCATAGCGACACAAATGAGGTGGACATCCCTCTGAGTACCCGGATGGGGACGAGGCGCTACATGGCCCCCGAAGTCCTGGACGAGAGCCTGAACAAGAACCACTTCCAGGCCTACATCATGGCTGACATGTACAGCTACGGCCTCGTCGTCTGGGAGATGGCGAGACGCTGCGTCACCGGAGGTACGCACACACGTTTCTTCCCCCGATGTTTGTGTGGATGTTCAGTTTCCCAACGTTTGTTTTTGACCCCACGGTGCAGAAAGATGCCGAGTTATTTCTGTTTGTGCTGCCAGGCGTCGCCACATTTCTCTGGAAACGCAACCTGGAGTGTTCGTCATAAGCTGCAACAAGTTTTAGTGGTTTCAAATTTGGCCCCTAGAATTAATTTAAAATATTATTTATTAGATTAAGTTTGTATTTACCATTTGAAATTAAATTAAAATGATTTTATTTATCCCAGAGGTTAATTTCAGTGTTGTAGTATTTTTTATATAAAACATTTATATTATTATTTAAATGGATATTTTTATATTATTTACTCCTGGTAAACATTCCGGACACACCTGGTGTGTGTTTCTGTAAATTCTGGTCGAGGCTCCGGTGTAAACGTTGACCTCGTGGTGGAAAGGTGGAGCATCCAGGTGAGTTGAGTGTTTCCTGTCTGCAGGTATGGTGGAGGACTACCAGCTGCCGTACTACGACATGGTACCCTCTGACCCCTCCTACGAAGACATGCTGGAGGTGGTGTGTGTTAAAGGACTGAGGCCCACCGTGTCCAACCGCTGGAACAGTGACGAGGTGAGTCTGAACCAGTATCAGACCAGCACCGCCAGACCCTCTCATGCTTCACTTCAGACCCAAAGAAACAGGGGCCGTTATTCAGAATGACCCTCTCACAGACACGTGGAATTAAATTCATTCACACATTAAAACCTCTCGTTTATCAAACTGAAATCATTCACACACTACAGTCAAATTTCTGAAAGCACATTTCACTAGTATGTATGAAAGGAATTTAGAGTGTGTGAGAGCGAAGTTCACTTGAAAAGGAAGTCATGTAGTAGAAAAACCAGGAGCACATTTTCAAAACAAAGAGGAAGTTGGAGAACACCGTGAAGATGTTTTAATATCTGCTCAGCCGCCTGGAATCATCTCAGTGAAGCAGCTGGCGTCTTCAGTTCTATTCTGGCCTCAGCAGAGACTGTTAAGGTTTAACGTGACATCAGCCGGAAAACCGAAAACCTAGCATTACTCGACCATTAGGATAAACAGTGCTGTAAAAGAAGACCTGCACAGCACCGCGAGTCCTACCCTGGAGAACACAGGCCAAGAGTGTGTGGTCTATATAGATGGGGAATCATCATATAATTGTATATTTTTAATTTTGTATTTTTATTGTTGTTTGTTTTGCTGTTTTTATTGATGGATTATCAGTATCTTACGCAGCAGTATCCGTCCATCCGTCCGTCTTCAGTTCGTTTTTCCTCCTACGCCACTTCCTCTCCGAGTGAAATTGGTCTCACACACACTAGAATTCCTTTCATGGAGTAAAAAAGTCTTTGCACCCTTCCTGATTTCTTCTTTTAAATGTTGAAAACAACACAAGTAAACAAAATGCAGTTTTTAGATGGTTTTTATCTGAAGGGAGGAAAACATCCAGACCTACATGGCGGCTGATGCTCAGCGAACACTTTCCACTAGTGTGAATGGTTTCAGTTCGACATACGAGAGCTTTTAGTTCAGCGTGTTTCTGACTTTTCACACGTGTCTGTCAAAGGGTAATTCTGGATAATCTCTCAAACGGCGCCTCATACAGTCATCTGGACCTCTGGACCTGCTGATTGGCCGTTTTCTTTCCCGACCCGTTCTAACTGCAGGTGGTGGTTCTGGTGGAGCTGAACCACCAGGTGTTCAGACCCTGTTTATCTGGACCAGAGCTGGTTAAACCACTTCCTGTCTGATGAGCGG
Organism: Melanotaenia boesemani; assembly: GCF_017639745.1. NCBI lineage: Eukaryota > Metazoa > Chordata > Actinopteri > Atheriniformes > Melanotaeniidae > Melanotaenia > Melanotaenia boesemani. Next base: position 32,691,022 of record NC_055697.1, read on the forward strand.
TGTCTTCCTGCTTCGGTTCTCACTCTAACCTTGTGTCGCTGTGTTTCCGCAGTGCCTTCGGGCCATGCTGAAGCTGATGTCAGAGTGCTGGGCTCATAACCCCGCCTCTCGCCTCACCATCCTCAGAGTCAAGAAGACGCTCGCCAAGATGGTGGAGTCCCAGGACATCAAGATATGACCGCCCTCCTCTTCCTCCTCCTCCTCTTCATCCTCCACTACCTAACTCCCTCAACCTGGACCGGATCAAACCGGACCTGCTGCCTTCCTCATCTGGAGGAGGAAGAGGAGGAAGAGGAGGAGAGGCTGGGAGATAAATGAAAAAGGACCCGTGTGGGGGCTGAACTGTACGCCTCCTCTTCCTCAGTCCTCCTTCCTCCTGGGCTCGACGCTTTCTGTGAAAGCCAAACAGGACGATAATCAGAGGGGGGCGGAGGGGGGGCGGGGCTCTGGATGCTCTGATGCCCCCCCCACCCCAGTTCCACCTTCCTCCACTTCTGCCTGTTTCAAAATGCTCAAAATGCCAATTTAGTTATTTTCTTTCCTCTTCAGGACCGAATTCTCCTGCCATGAATTATATCTCCGCTCTGAAAGTAGAGTTAATTATAAACTAAAGGTACTACTATTATTATTGTATGTGAAATGAAACCTGTAAATAAATGTTACGCTTCGATGCCGAGGATTTAAACCCACAACACTTTGCTGCAGTGGTATCGACATCCAGCCGCCTCCTCCCACAGGAGATGGAGGAGTCGCTATGGAAACGTGTGCCGTCCTGTTTGTCTGTCGACTTCCTGTCTGTCTGTCTGATAGATGGTCCAGCAGTTGTACAAAATAAAATGTAATTGGTTGGACGTCCTGAGTTGACATTAGTGGGCGGAGCCAAGAAGAGCTGCAGGAAATATCCTGTACCGAAATGATTTTTGTTTTTATTTCCAGTTTCACCAAACACGCCGCTGTCAAGTTTCCTCTGAAAATCAGCCTGATTCAGTCGTACCTGATGACCGGAGCGTCGCCTACCAGCCGTTCGACTAGTGACAAATGACCCGTTCATGGTTAAACGTGGATCCAGAGCTGATGTTAGAACCGAAGCCACGCCGGTGCAGATCAGCAGGAAGAGTTCACCCAGCTGATCGATTACAGCTGAACAGGAAACAACCAGCAAGTCTGGGATGGATCGGTCAGCTGACTCATCAGCTGATTCCAGTCTGAACCGAAAATCAATCAACTCCCTGATTGACCGCCGTCTTCCCAGATTTAACATGTCAGATATTCCCAGAGTGGCTCCACTACCAGTGTTGGGGTAGTTACTCAAAAAAAAGTAATTAGTTACTCGTTACTTCTGTCGCGGGTATTTTATCTAGTGTTTTTTTAAACGTGGGCGATTCACTAGTCGACAGAGGAAGCGCGTCCTCTACAATGAACCTGCAGTTAGCTTCTTTACGTCTTTCTGTTACCTGCTGCGCTCCAGGACAAGCTGACGAAGCGAAGTGTGTTTAGGCGGGGTCGGCCAGCAGGATCTTTCACCACAAGTTTGGTTTGGCCACGCGGTGCTGACAGATGCTTGGACAGGCTGCTCGTTGACTCGGCACTAGCCGATTTCACAACAGTATTTGTGTCCGTTCGAGCGATAAAGTGAAAGTAATGAGAATATCTCCACTGGCTGAAAACCCCGTCTCCATTTCCCTCTGCTTCATGAGCAGCTACATCACTCAAATCGATCTCTATGGCAACGAGCCCAGGCAAGCACACCAACACAGGCAGCACACATGCACCACTGTGCACACGGGCAACACGGCTTGGGTAGCTCAGAAAAGTGCGCTCCTGCAGTCTAGTGAAGTAGTTTAGTTACTGAAATTTTATGTGCAATGCGTTTCTTTACTTCGTTACCCAAAAATGTAATATAGTCACTGTAATCCGTTATTTTGTACCTCGTTACCCCCGTGGCTGTCCACCACAGCTGCTGTTTTCTGTCAGAACTACTTCTTCTACTGAATTAAACCCACTAGCTGTGTAGCTATACCGCCCCCCTCTGGTCACTTTTGGACTGGTTCATGGAAAACTTGTTGGTTATTTATTGGTTTTGTGGTGTTTGAACTTTTTTGTCCTTTTTAATCATTTTTCCCCTTAATGTTTGGCCACTAATTTAAGTTTTTTTCAAATGTCACCAGGACACAAATTTACCAGCTTTAGGGTCAATAGAGGACGAAATGTCCTCTCCTAAAAACTGCAATAAAAATGATTAATATTTTTCTTTTTTTCCCCAAACCAAACCAACTTCAGTCCTATTTAAAAATACCAAATATGTACATATTCAAATTTATGTAACCCTTTAAATACCAATTTGATCACATGATGTCACTGTTTACATGAAATAAAACTTTGTTGTTTTCCATATATTTTTTACATGGTAGGGGATAAAAATGTTTTTACACATTTTTAGTGCAATTTTTTTTTTTTTTTGTTTTGTTTGTTTTCTGAGGAAATAATGTGGGTTTTTTCTGACGCAAATAAATTCACATTTATAGGTTCAAATTTGAAAGAATAAATAAAAGATGTTTTTATTGCAGTTTTTGGGATGGACTTTTTTGACCTCTAATGACCTGAATGGGTGGTGAATGGAAGCGAGTTAAAAAGGTTGCTTCTGTGGTGACGGTCGACACCAGAGGCGCCGTAGCTTTGCATATTCCGGGTCTTTTTCCACCTCCGGGACGGTTTCACGCATGTCGACTTCCTCAGACAGCTCGCAGACACGTTACCCACAATGCCTCTCTCGGAGGAGACGGCTCAGCTGGTGAAAGAATCTCAGACAGAAGAACTGAAGAATCCGTCAGGTCAGAAACGTCACTAAGATTTTTTTTTATGTCCTAAAAACGTTAAACTTCACCTCCCGATTAAAAACAGCTCAGCCTGCTCTGATTGATCAGCTCCTGTCACCTGATCAGGCTCCGCCTACTATTCTTTTTAAAGTGTAAAATTTAGAATTTTTAAAATCAGTGTTTGTCATGTCAACACTTTCATCTTTTATTCTTTTTTTCCTGAACCTGTTCCCAGACTTCTTGTGTCACTTTGTTCAGATTCTGATGTGAAAAAATCGTGAATCTGAAGCGTCATGTTTTCGGTTTGGTTCTAAGAACATTTTTCAGTTTTTTAAAAGATTCTGGGTTCTCAATGCTCAGTAGTTCTCACTCCTTCAGTTTGACCATCGAGTCCCGCAGAAAACATATTAGTTGAAAACAATCTGCCCCCTGGAGCTAGCTTAACTAGTTGGAACTAGATGGAACCATCTGGAACTAACTGGAACTAGATGGAACCAGATGGAACTAACTAGAACTGGTTGGAACCAGATGGAACTAGTAACTGGAACTAACTGGAACTGGTTGGAACCAGATGGAACTAACTAGAACTGGTTGGAACCAGATGGAACTAGTAACTGGAACTAACTGGAACTGGTTGGAACCAGATGGAACTAGATGGAACCGGCTGGAACCAGATGGAACTAGTTGGAACTAACTGGAACCAGCTTGTCCATATGTTAACTGTTATTGAACTTGTCCTGTGGTCACATGACCCTGCACCTCCAGCCTGCAGTGTGATCATCTCCATGGTAACCTGACAGTTTCTGAATCCCTTTATTTCTAAATGATTTAGCCGAAGCAGATCCCATCAGTTTAGACCTGGTTCAGAGACTGGAGGCAGGTTGTTGATCTCCGGATTCCTCCGGACGTTTTTGATTGGTTTGTGTATTGGCGAGAACCGAAGTGAAGACGCTAACAGTTTCCCTCTGCTTCCAGTGTTTGTGCTAAGCTACGCTAACCCTCCTTGACCTCCTTCTGAAAATGTGGGACTGTTCCTTTAACTGTGGCCCCTCCCTCCTGGTAGCAGGACGACGTGCACGTGTAGGCTGGTGTGCATGTTGACAGTGCGGATGATGTTCACGCAGTAGTTTATTTAAAGCAGTAACTGTAGTGTTTGTGTGTAACAGCGTAGCAGGAATAATATGTAAATGTTTTTGTTTGTACAGCATCTGGTTTGGTGCCTTATGAGTTTACCAAGAAAATGAAAAACTCAGTATAGTCTGTCCAATGTACCAATTTTTAAGTAAATAACCTTATTTTAGTACACAAACTTCCAGCGTCGGCTCTGCTTCTTTCTGTCTCATGTCATGATCAAATCTTTAAGTTTCTTTTTTTTTTGTCATTTCAGGGAAAGAAACGTAAAACCGGTTGGTTAAAAAGGGGAAAAATGAAAGAAGTTTTTTAGATTTACAACTAAAAATCTGATTTAAAAACTGGAGCAGTTTGTTTATCAGCCATAGAATTCAACCTCTCTGGCACTTTTCGTACGTTTTTAACTTTTTTGTGATTTGGTGATCATTTTAGACCCTGGACGTAGTTTTTAAGATTGATTTGTGTGTGTGTGTGAAATAACTTCTGATTAAAATGTTTTAACGTTGATTTAGGAACTATTTCATGCACATGGGTCTTAGCGCCACCTGGTGGTCCCGCGGCTCAAACTGCTGCATCTGCTCACAGCGAGGAAAGTTTAATCTGGTAGAATAAAAATAAAAATCTTATCACCACTTTTCTTCCACAGTAAATCCTGACATTACATGCTGAATGGTTTTAAACGGGAAGGACTGGGATTAAATTATGAAGTTGTAATGGGAGTCGATGGGGGGGGGGGGGTCCAGGACGAGGTGGCAGTTTCTCCAGACTGGATTCGTCATCTCTGCTGCAGAGCTCCACCTGCTGGACAGACGGTGATGCTGCAGGACAAATTATTTCTCTGTTTCTTGACCACATGACTTAGTGTGAGTTTGATGCTTGTTAAGAGGAACGTGCAACAATTAATCACTTTGTTTGGTGAATAAGAAAATCAGATTAATCCATTTAACAAATCTGTTCAATCCAGTCAGGATGTGTGGATTCATCTCAGACTTTATCTCCTCTAGTGGACTTCATCAGTACCCCTCCAGCTCAAATTTTTTCCCCCCCTGGTTTCCCGTCCAGTCCTGAGGAACTTAACTTGTCACAGAGACGCACCATCTGTTCCCATTTCTTTAGTTTCATGTGTGAAACCAGCAAAGATCCGACAGTCTGACAGAAAACAGGATTTCAGCAACAAGGTGATTCTTAAACAGCTGGTAGCTGGAAACCTGGATTATCTCAGCGTGGAGGCAGAAACTGGACACATGAGGACAAAAGAAGAAGAGTCAGGACTAAAAACTATCTACAGCAGATCAACAGGATCTGGATCCAGCAAAGACCTGAACCAGGACCTGAGAGATGCATCTGGACCTTCGGCTGATCATCTACTGTTGGCCGAAACCTCATCAGAAACGGTCTCCATGGAAACGTGGCTGTCAGGAAGCCGTTAAGGGAAACAGGCAGAAATGGGTGAGGTAGGTCACATGACCCAAGACCTGGACTGAAGATCAGTGGAAACAGGTCTGATGGAGGGATGGATCCTCCCCAGAACCCAGACCTCAACATTATTGAAGCAGTGTGGGATCCTCTGGACCAGAGAACGGAACAAAAGGCAGAAACATCTGAAGAGGTTTGGAAAGTCCTTCAAGGATCCTGGAGAACTGTTCCTGAAGATTAAATGACTAAGCTTCTCTACGAGGGCTCAGACTGGGATGAGTCTTGTCGGAACTGGACTGACCCAGATACGGGTTTATACTTGTTCCTGTGAGGAAAGGAGGGTTGGACCAACGCATCTGGTTCTAAAACTCAGACGAACTTTGCTGCAGAGATGAAGTTAGAATCAAACACGTTCACATCGGATTTTCTCAAACTGTAAACAGTCTAATTAACCCCGCCCCCATCCTGGTAGCCAATCACCACGCAGACTCAGACGTTTGTCAAGACATCCGTCTTTATTATCAGCTCCTTCCGTCCCTGTCTACTTGTCCTCGGGCTTGTTGAAGCAGTACGTCAGGCAGCACTTCCCGCAGTAGTGGCGGTCGAAGTGGCTCGCCATGAACACGCCAGCGCCGCACTCATCAGCCGGACACTCGCGCCTCAGCCGGCTGATTTTTCCGTTCTCGTCCACCTGGAGACAAAACGTGGAGTTCAGACATGCAACAGACTGGACTCGGGTCTAAGATGTTTCTCAGACGGGTCCACGGTTCTGCTACCTTGTAGTATTTGAGCACAGCGAGCTTGACCTTCTTCCTCTTGTGCTTGTTCTTCTTCGGGGTGGTGTAGGACTTCTTCTTCCTCTTTTTGGCGCCGCCTCGCAGCCTCAGCACCAAGTGCAGAGTCGACTCCTGAACACAAACAGAGAAACGGCAGCCGGAGGATCAGACGTCACATTTCATTAACGTCTTCAGACTCAATGTGAGGAAAAACTGCAGCCTAGTCCAGGTCTGACCCAGCTACTGGTGGACCTGCTTCACTCAGACCAGACTCTAGTCTTATTCAGAAATGTGACATCAGCCTTGGTTTCCGCTGAGAGCTCCAGACAGAAACTGGAACTCCCACCTCCACAGCAGGTCTCCTGCTCACCTTCTGGATGTTGTAGTCGGACAGCGTGCGTCCGTCTTCCAGCTGCTTTCCAGCGAAGATCAACCTCTGCTGATCAGGAGGGATTCCTGCACACCAGAAAAAACCATCACATCCAGCTTCTGTTATTCCCAGTCAAGCCAGCGGTCCACGTTTCTGTACCGGATTCTTCTCATCATGTTAGAAAATGTTATTCCGATTGATCCGGGTCGGAGGCTAGAAGAAGGCTGCCGGTAAAGCTAGTGGCTGCGTGACCGACACCTGGTCAGATGAACCAACTCGTGGCCTCAGCAGCAGGTCGGTCCTTAGTTTAAATTATTTTAGGGTTTTATTTCCTCATTCCTGATTCCTAAATGACGTCTCATCTCACAAACTCAACCTGCGTCATACTTACAAGTTACACATTTAATTTACGGGTGAAATCCAGAACTTTGAAGGAGACTTTATGTATTCCTGCTTTAAGACTTTTCTTTCTACATTAAAACTAATTTTCAGGTGAACTGAACGCTTGTACATTCTGGGACAAAGTTAACATATAAAACTTTATATAAATATTAAAACTTTTTTTACAAATAAATTTGATTTAATGTACTTTTGCAGAGTATTTTACATTCAGTCTGATGTTTGTCACTGATCTGCCGCATCCTGAAGCAACTTTAATTCGCCTGTGGAATAAATGTTTATAGCAGCTAACTCAACACCAGAAATCCTACATCGTTCACCACAAGCACTCCAGAAAACTTATTTAACAGCCGCTCATCTAAAAAAACATAATTTATTGCATTTAGTCTGATCACTTAATGTTTAAGTTTGATTCTAATCAAAATCACAACTATTATATCAGTAATACTCATCTTCAGTTAGTCTGTAGCAGAACCAAAGGCCAAAAATTCACTTCTGAGACCAAACTTAACATTTCAAATGATGTATAAGATGAGTAAGAACATTTCAGATGCAGAAACTGATCAAAACCGTTTCTTATTATCTACTGCAGCAAAGCAAAACAAGTGAACTCACCCTCTTTGTCTTGGATCTTAGCCTTGACATTTTCAATAGTATCTGAAGGCTCGACCTGTAAAACAGGAGACTACAGGTGAGTCACAGCACGCGCATCAAGTCAAAAATGAGCACATCTTATACATATATACAAAAAAAAAAACAATATGGAAAAAGTACAACCTAAGTCGTATTATTACTACTAAAAGTTAATGAGGTGTTTGGTAACAACGCAGTTTAACGCTGCTGTCTGCTACACGTGTTAACCGAGCTCAGCTTTAGCTTAGCCACTTAGCTTCCGTTTTACAGCTCAGCATTAATCATTTTAAATGGAAACACAGCTGATCATATATTATTTGGAAGATAAATAACGTCTTAGACATTCCTCTGAAATAACTTTCGGAGTTATTTCCAAAGTATATTTAAGACAATGTGCCAGCGGACAGTGAACGCCACATCCCTCCATCACGGTCCGGCTCACCCACCTCGAGGGTTATAGTCTTCCCCGTGAGGGTTTTTACGAAAATCTGCATCCTGGCGTCTAATCCCACCTGGACGGAGAAACACAGAGAAGCTTTGTCATACTGCTGGGGCCAAAAAATGTTCCGAAATTAACCTTTTTCCACAAAAACCAACTAAAAACACAGAGCCATGTCTTACCACCGGTTTGCTCCTAATGGCGGATCATGAGAAGAGGGCTTTCAGAGCCTGCGACGGGGTTTTCTGCACCCGTTTGCACGGAGTAGGTGACTAATGTTTTGCCTGATGGGAAATATATTTCAAACTTAGATTTACGCACTTTTCTTCACTTTTTGAATTTATATATATATTTATAACATACAGAACTAATTCTAAAAGAATTGCTTAGAAATATTTGATGAAGAGAAATCAAATGTTTGAAGACAGTGTTAGGACCGTTGTCATCGTAGTCATAGCAACGCAAGCGTTCGCCAGCAGTACTGTTTGTGTCCAGACAGAAGACCGCAAGCTGGAGTAAAAAAATATGTCTGAGGCGCAAATGTCCCGCAGTTTGTCTCCTTCCGGAGAAAAAAGAAAGTCCACACCAGACATTCTGTCGAGTGACAGCGATACAAAGTTTTCCCAGTTTCTATACGAGTTTATTGAGGCTGAGAAGACGTACCTGCAGTGTCCAGAAGAGGGCCCCAACGAGCTGCGGTACATCAGCTACCGCTCCGCCTTCAACAAGGTAACCACCAGAAGAAGAGACAACATCTTTCATAAGACACAAATAAAAAGCTGGAAGTAAACGTTTAAAAAATATCTCATAATTAGAATTATAGAACCTATGCATTAAAGCCAGTGACATTTTATGAACGACCGTGGGTTATCAGATCTGGAATGAAAAAATGTTGTTATTAAAATATTTTATTCCATATGCGGGATTCTCTAATCCTCATTAAGTCTTGTGGTTTGGACTTTGTAATAAAGTGTTTGTAAAATGTTAAATTGGCAAACAGAAAAACGATTTCACAAATCACAAACTGTAATATTAAACAAGTGTAAGAATAATCCAGTCCTGATTTTAACCCAGGCTCATAATGTGGTTTTTCTTCTGGTCCTAGTCTGAAGCGGTCTGGATTTTAACCCCTTCATGGCCATAGATGCAAATCTGCTACAAACAGCTGATGGCCTTTTACAAAATAATATCACTTTCTATCTAATTCATTTATTCACAGACTGATTTGATTTTTTTGTGTACTTATTTTAATTTTTTTATTACTTGTTATTTATTTCATATTGAATTGTATTTTATTTTATTCTAGTCTTTTTCTTTTTTTTCCCCTTATTTTTTACAGTATTATTTTTATATATTTGCAAATATTAAAGGGTTAAAACAGGCAGGTAAATGAAATGTTTTATTTTATTTTATTATTATTTATTTTATTTAGGCAACATAACAAATTATAATGACTATGAATAAGACATGTCTGATCATTTATTCTACATATGATGAGTCTAACTGGACCTGGTCTCTCCAGAAAGCTGAGAAACCAAACTTCAGGGTCAAACTTCCCTGGTTACGAGCCAACTAGCAGACACAAGGAAACGGCAAACAAAAAACAAAGAACAAAAACCACCAACAAACACAAAGAGACAAACAAAAAGTATTTGTAGCTCTAAAAGTCCCAGAGTCAGATGTCTCGTTTGTTTTAACTAAGAAGGAACAAAGTGAATTTCTCTGCTTGTAAATGTGAGTTTTGATGCAACAATAATTTCATTACTGTCCTTTTGAATTAAATCAGATTTTTTTCTTGTGATGAATCCAGACCACGTCCCTGAACAAGTCTCATCTTTTTAAACTTCACAGAGTGGATAAAGCGAGCGTTTAGAGACTGGCGACGCTTCCAGTAGTGACGACTTGTTGTTTCTTGCAGGTGATTGGACGAGCAACGGCCTGCAAGAGGCTTCTGATGGCCATAAAGTCAGAGTATGACAGCACCATCCGGGAGCTGGAGAGGAGGGAGGATGAGGTCAGGGCGTCTCAGCGAACCGAGGCGACGTCGATGTCACTCGTACAGGCACTGATGACCTGCCAGAGACGAGCCAATCAGCTCAGGGACAGGTGCGTGTGTCAGTATGGACCCTTCCGCGTTCTACTGGTTCTTCCTCAGCCATCATAATCAACATTTCCACAATATCACAGACGAACTGATGAAGATAAACCATCTGTGTGGAGTTATCAGCTGACTGCGTCTCTCCATCCAGGATCTCCGTCCTTCAGACACAAACAGCAGAACTTCAGAACGAGATCCAGAGACAGAAGTTCTCTGAAGACCAGAGCACCTGGATACCAGGTACAGTCGACACCCCCGAGTAGGGTCGTAGTTTGTGTTCACGTAGGAACGATGTGTTTCCACTCTGTGTCTGCGTTTATACTTCCAACCCAAGTCGTGTTTGCATTTAAATGAATCTCCACCCGATACTGGGTTCAAAATGATGAAAACCAGCAGTTTAATCGAGACCAGAGGACTCGCAGGTCTTTGTAGAGGAACAACCTCAAAGAACTAAAACCTGACGTGTGACGAGTGTCTTCTTCCCTTATACTACAGGAAACTCTGGGCTCAAGGTGTGGTTTACCTGGTGGGAATATTTTCAGGAAGTTCTGGTCATGTGATTCCCTGGATACCAGTATGAGCTGGTCTACCAGTAAAAAGCCAAGCAAGCTATTTGTGGTGTTTTGCATCATTCTTGAATCTTATCACTGAAACACAAACAACAATGGGACAAAATTAACTAGAAAACACAAACTGATTAAAAGAAACATACATAACAACCAGAAAGAGGTAGAAAATGACAAAAAGAAAACATAATACAAAACTGCCACAGACTGCCATAAAATAACTACTAAGACACATAAAAATGACCAAAATTAGACATAAATCAATTACATAGACAAAATGACTTCAAAGAGCCAGAAAATCAAACAAAGACAAACAAAATACCCAGAAATAGACACAAAACGACCTCAAAGTGACACAAATTAACAACAAAAAGGCCCAAAATGCCCCAAATAAGATATTAAACAACAATCAAGTGGCATTAAAGAAGAGCAAAGAGGAAGAAAATGACCAAAACCAAATTTAAAAGCCATAAAATGATGACAGAGCAAAAAAAAAAGGAGTGAAAAACCACTGAGAGACATAATATCTCAGCTTTTCAGTCTGTGTCATGGCGCCACGTTTCTCTCTGGCGTCTTGTCCTCTTTTATGATGACACTGCTGTCCTCTCGCAGGACTAACTGTGGCTGAATCGGAGGATCCCGAAGCTCTGGACAGACATCTGAAGGACCTGGAGATCCAGAGAGCTGCTCTGCTGGGCAGGAAGAGTCAGTGTGTCCCTCTGGAGGTCCAAACCCGGCTGGACGCTGAGCTGCAGAACACCGAGCGCCTCAGAGACCGTCTGAGCTCCGAGAACCACCACTTGAAGCTCCTGTGAGACCCAAACCGAGACCTGCTGCTGCATCGGCCCAGAACACCACCTGTAAGCTTTCATTCCTCCGTCTGCAGGTACCAACGTCTGAGGTTCGTGTTGGACCGTCTGGCCAGCTGGAAGGAGGACGGGAAGCAGCTTCCTCTGGAGGATCTGCTGGGTTCAGCTATGGAAGACATCCATCACGTCACATCGTCAGGTGAAGGGTTAAAAGTCTTTATGTGCAGATCTACTGACATTATATATATATATATATATATATATATATATATATATATATATATATATATATATATGTCATCATGATCTCCTGGACCTTGGCTCCCTTAGAACCTCTGTGAGACATGGACTGGGAGGGTTTTGTCTGGCTGGTTTTGACACCAGAGGACAGAGTTTGTCCAGAGAGGAGGCGAGAGAGGAGCAGAGTGTTTCTGTAGCTTCATTAACAGACAGTAAGGAGAAGTCTGAGTGGGAAGGGAGGGTAGAGTAAACCTCATCAGACAGCTGTGTAGGTCTGAGGGATCTCAGGTTTCTGTGGTAGGACACCATTTTGGAGCCGCTTGATTGACATGAGGAAGGAAGACAGAGAATTTAACCAGGAAGTGGTCTGAGAGATGCAGCGGGTTGACGGACAGGTCGGCTGTGGAGCAGTTTCTGGTCAGTACCAAGTCAAGAGTATTACCAGCTTTGTGTGTTGGAGTCTGAACCCGTTTGAGATTGAAAGAGTAGATGAGAACCAGAAAGTCAGTTGCTGTGTTTTGCAAATGTGAATGTTCATGTCTCCCATGACAATTAGTGGTGTGCCATCATCAGGAATGTCAGAGAGAATCATGTCCATTTCAGAGACAAACTCATCTATGCTGCCACCCGGAGGAGCTAAATGACCAGAATGTATGCAGTGATGGGTGTAGAGACCTTTACTGGTGATACTCAAGTGATGAGCAGTTAGCCAAAGGACGGAGAGGTAAAGTTCCACTTTGTAGAAATAAGAAAGCACGTTCCACCTCCTCGTCCAGCTGAGCGAGGTGTTTGGGTAAATTCTGCATTGACAGAAAGGGCAGCTGGTGTAGCTGTGTTTTCTGGACGGATCCAGGTTTCAGTCAGGGCTAGGACCTGAATGTCTCAGAGATTTATCAATGAACTGATAAATTCTGTTTAGTTCATTGTGGACAGTTCCAGAGATGAAGGTAACAGAGGACGTGGCCGACGTGCATGCCATTGGAAAGGACGGGTTTTGTGTATTGCGTTGTGCGCATCGTTAAATTGGATGTTTTAGTTGAAAGAAACGCAACAAATACAAAGAAAAACAGCAGGTTTGTGTACAAATAAGTATATAAGGCTAGTATACAAAATATTTACAGAAGCAGTGAGCTAGAAAATATTTTAAAACACTGGAAAAGAAAACCAGGTTAGAGCTGCTGCACTCCGCAGCCGAGGAAGAAAAGAAATATTTAGAATAATAAAAAACTAAATAAATACATTAAAAAAGACTGGAGGTAACATACAATTAAATATTAAATAACTTAATAATTAAAAAATTAATTTATAAATAATATGAAAATAAATACAATAAATAATTAGAAATAAGAAAAAGACTAGAATAAAATAAAATACAGTTACATATTAAATAATTTAATAACCATTAAAAAAAATTTAAAGAAATATAAATAAATACAGTTAAATATATAAACACAATTAAATATGAAACTGATGAATCATTAACACAAGTAATAAATAATAAAATAAATATGGTTAAGCATTAGAAAAAAGAAATAATAAGATATAATACAATTAAATTAATAATCAAATATAAAAATAAATAATTTAAAAAGAAATACATTAACTATAGTTAAAAAAAATTTAAATTAATTAAATAAATGAAACCATGTAATTTATTGAAAGAGTGAGAGTTGGTTTGTAGCTACGTAGCAAGAGTACATGGAGTTCGACTTATTTTTACTGTAATATAAATATATCCTACAGACGACGATGATGATAATGACGCCTGCAGGGTCGATGCTGAGCTGTTTGAAGATGAAGAGCCGACCGGAGTGGATGAGTCCAGACTCCTGAAGGATTTCCTGGACAGGTGCTGAGTCCTCGACGTCTCCTGGTTCAGGTGTATGAGCTGGTGTAAATCTTCCCTCCTCCTCCTGCAGGTTTGTCAAGCTCTTTGATTCGGCTCGGTATGAAGACGCCGCTCTCCACGCTGCCAGATCTCCCCAAGGAATCCTGAGGAACCTCGACACCATGGGGATGTTTACAGGTGAACAAACGCCTGGTGGCCACCAGGGGGTCTGAAGGCCGTCCGTTTTTACACCATCTCACCAAAAGTCTTGAACGGAAGTGTGATTTTCTATTTACGGCTTCATCTCCTCTCACCTGCCCCCTCTCAGCCGTGGAGAGCCCCCCAGGCTCAGCCCCACCTCCCATCCTGTTCTTCTGGGCCCTGCTGGTTACCATGGCAGCAGGTGATGAGCTGTCGGCTCCTCTGTCTCTCCAGGGCGTCCGCTACTCCCTGAAACACGGCAACACGCAGCTCGTCGTGCACGCCGTCACGCAGAACAAGTAAAGCACACGACTTCGGTCTGATCCACACGGACCAGAGCCGGTCCGGTTTACCTGCCGTCTCCATGGAGATTAAACCCACATAGAAAACTCAAACTGAAATTTGATCCAAGACAAAAAGAACAGAAAACTTAATGAATTAAGTTTAATTATTATTATTATAACAATAATTATTATTATTAATAACAATAATAGTAATAATAATCATAATAATAATAATAAAATATTACAGCTGATGTTTCCAACTTTAAGGGGAACTTTAAAGATTTTATTTATATTTCTCCTCAGATTGACCTTCTCTGAGGAGCTGGGTGACGTTCTTACTGAGCATGCTGAGAAGAACCCCCATATGGCCGACACATGTCTGCCTTTGGCCGCCAGCGTGTACGAGGCCTGCAGGGCAGACAAGAAGGCAGCACTGAGCATGTGCAGGAGAGGACTGATCCACAGCGCTGCAGAGTTAATGAAGCAGAGCGAGGGCCTCACGCCAGGTGGGTCTGTGTGCGCGTTCACCAGTTTCATTCTATTTTCAGAAATGTAAATTTCATCCAGGTCCTGGCTCAGGGGACCTTAACCCGATCTTTACCGTCACAGAGTTGCTGAGGGGCTCATGGGAAGTTCCAGTCTACATGTGTTCTATGATCCTGTTTGTGGTGTTCATGAATCTGAAGGAGCAGTCAGGGAGAAGAGGGAGTCTTGTTTGGGAAGTTAAGAATTTCGTCCTGCTTTTTGCAGATGATGATGCTCTATTTGCTTCCTCAGACCAACAGACTGGATCGGTTTACAGCTGTGAAGTGTTTATTTGTTTATTTTTATCTGGATCCCCATCACCAGTGGCTATGACATCTCACATTATGAAAGAATGTTAATGGCTCACCTCAATAGGCAAGTCATCACCTTTCAGGACTCATTACGCCATCATCTACCTGCTTCACACTGTACACCTCTGCCTTCCAGTACAACTCCTGTCATCTGCAGAAATACTCTGATTACTCTGCAGCTGTGGGGAGGATCAGAGCTGGACAAGAAGCTGAGTACAGAGAACTGGTCAGTCAATGAGATGGAGCAGAAACAATCACCTCATCTTGAACAGGAGTAAACAAAACACTGTTTACACCCTGGGAGAAGAGGTGGAGGTGGCAGAGGAATACCAGCACCTCAGAGTCCAGCTGGACAACAGACTGGACTGGAAATGCAGCACAGAAGCATCTAGAAGAAAGAACAGGGCAGACTCTCCTTCTGGAGGAAGCCGAGATCCTTCAATGTCGGAACCAAGATGTTTCATATCAGTTTGTGGTGAAGAGTTCAGTCTGCTTTGCATCATCTGTTGGGACAGCATAACCAGAACCCATCCATCCATCCATCCATCCATCCATCCATCCATCCATCCATCCATCCATCCACCCATCCATCAGTCCATCAGTACATCCATTTTCATACCATTTGTCTGGTGTTGGGTCGCAGGGTCAGCTGCCTAAACAGGAAAGCTCAGACTTCCCTCTCCCTGGCCAGCTTGTCTGGGGGTATCCCGGGGCGTTCCCAGACCAGCTCTCCTCCCGGTGGGACGTGCCCAGAACACCTCACCAGGGAGGCGTCCAGGAGGCATCCTAACCAGATGCCCGAGCCACCTCATCTGGCTCCTCTCGATGTGGAGGAGCAGCGACTCTACTCTGAGATCCTCCCAGATCATCTCTAAGAGAGAGCCCGGCCACCCTGTGGAGAAAACTCATTTCAGCCGCTTGTATTCACGATCTTGTTCTTTCGGTCACTACCCACAGCTCATGACCATAGCTGAGGGTAAGAACGTAGATCCACCGGTAAATCGAGAGCTTTGTCTTTTGGCTCAGCTCCTTCTTCACCATGACAGACCGATGCAGAGTCCGCATCACTGCAGACGCCGCACCGATCAGCCTGTCAATCTCCCGCTCCATCCTTCCCTCACTCCTGAACAAGACCCCGAGATACGTGAACTCCTCCACTTAGGGCAGGACCTCATTCCCGTCCCGAAAAAAACCCTTTTCTGGCTGAGGACCAAGGTCTCGGATTAAGAGGTGCTGATTCTCATCCCAGCCTCTTCACACTCGGCTGTGAATCGCTCCAGTGAGAGCTGAAGTTCACGGCCCAATGAAGCCAACAGAACCTCATCATCCGCAAAGAGCAGAGACCCAATCTTGAGGCCACCGAACCGGATCCCCTCGACACCTCGGCTGCGCCTAAAAATTCTGTCCATAAAAGTTATTAACAGAATCGGTGACAAAGGGCAGCCTTGGTGGAGTCCAATCCTCAACGGAAACGATTCTGATTCACTGCTGGCAATGTGGACCAAGCTCTGGCACCGGTCGTACAGGGACCGGATAGCTCGTACAAGCGGGTCCGGCACTCCATACTCCCAGAGTACCCCCTACAGGAGTCTCCGGGGGACATGGTTGAATGCCTTCTCCAAGTCCACAAAGCACATGTTAAAGCAAATTCCCATGTCCCCTCCAAGACCCTGAAGAGGGTGTAGAGCTGGTCCACTGTCCATGCTGGTCCATGCCCAAGTTTTTGCCTCACTGACTGCTGAAGCCGCATTCCTCTTAGCCCGCCGATACCCATCAGTTCCCTCTGGAGTCCCACAGGCCAAAAATGCCCAATAGGACTCCTTCAGCTTAATGTTATCCCTCACTGCTGTCCATTAAAGAGTTTGGGGGTTACCGCCACAACAGGCACGACGATCTTGCGGCCACAGCTGCGGCTGGCCGCCTCAACAATAGAGGCATGGAACACAGCCCACTTGGACTCAATGTCCTCCGCCTCACCCGGGACATTGTTGAATCTCTGCCGGAGATGGGAGTTGAAGCTCTTTCTGACAGGGGACTCTGCCAGACGTTCCCAGCAGACCATCACAACACACTTGGGTCTGCCAGGCCTGACGCATCCTCCCCCACCATCTGAGTCAACTCACCACCAGGTGGTGATCAGTTGACAGCTCCACCCCTCTCTTCACCTGAGTGTCCAAGACATGCAGCCGCAAGTCCGACGATACGACTAAAAATTCAATCATCGAACTGCGGCCTAGAGTGTCCTGGTGCCAAGTGCACAAGTGGACACTCTTATGCCGGAACAAGATGTTTGTTATGGACAATCCATGATGAGCACAGATGTCCAACAACAAAACACCACTCGGAAATGTGATCAAGGGGGCCGTTTACCAGTCACGTCCCTCCAGGTCTCGCTGTCATTGCCCACGTGAGCTTTGAAGTCCCCCAGCAGAAGGACGGAGTCCTCGGAAGAAGTGCTCTGCAACACCCCCTCCAAGGACTCCAGAAATGGTGGGTACTCAGAACTCCTGTTTGGTGCATAAGCACAAACAACAGCCAAGACCTGTAACCCCCACCCAAACATAGAGGGAGGCTATCCTCTCGTCCGCTAGGGTAAGCCCCAATATACAGGTGCCAAGTCAGGGGGCAATAAGTATGCCCACACCTGCTTGGTGACTCTCACTGGGAGCAACTCCAGAATGGAAGAGGGTCCAGCCCTTCTCGAGAACAGTGGTTCCAGAGTCCAAGCTGTGCATGAGTCCAGTTATATCTAGCTGGGACCGCTCACTCTTGCACATCAGCTCAGGGTCCTTCCCTGCCAGAGCTTCTGCAGCTAAGGAGCAGACCACCAGGGTCCCTGCCTTCGGACGCCACCCAGCTCACACTGCACCTGACCCCTACGGCCCCTCCCGCAGGTGGTGAGTCCACAGGAGGGGGACCATGTCACCCTTTTGGACTGAGCCCGACTGGGTCCCAGGCCACCAGGTGCTCGCCTTTGTGCCCTATCTCCACGCCTGGCTTCAGAGGGGGGCTCTGGTGACCCCTGTCCAGACAAGGGAAACTTGGATCTATCGATTTGACTCACAGGGGTCTGTTGAGCCGTGCTTTGTTTGGTCCCTCCCTTAGAGACCTGTTTGCCATGAGTGGTCCTACCAGGAGCATAAAGCTCCTGACAACATAGCTCCTAGGGTCTTCAGGACACGCAAACTCCCCCACCGTGGTATGGTGGTGGCTCAGGAGGAGCTCAGGAGAACCAGAACCAGAGACTTAAATATACTAAATGACTTGATCCAGAGGTTCTGGTTCTGTGCCGGGGATAACTCTGGTTCTGGTTCTGTGTTGGGAGGATTCTTCACATCCTCTATACAACACAGTAAGGAAACAACAATCTTCAGTCAGGTCATGTCCTGCCTCTGAAAGCCCAGGTCAGACCCAGGACTCACTGGAGGGTTCAAGTTTCCCATATATACCATCATGGCATCTAAGAGGAACTGGAGAGAGCTGCTGGGGAGAGGAAGGTCTGCATCTGCCTCCTGAACCTGCTGCCTGCATGGATGACGGAAACATTTCTCCTGTCACCTGACAGTCATGTGATCATTAATGAAATTCATGATGAACTGAAGCCTCCATCAGAACAACAGAAAATGCGGTTCTGACCTGAATCGAGTTAAAACTACCAAACCCAGACAAATAAAGCAGGTAAAAATATTTGATCATATTTAATAATTAAAATGTTGGTGGATCTCTGATGGATTGAGCTGAAACCAGTTTTTATCCAGACCAGAACCAGCAGAACCAGGAAGCTGTGATGGTGGAGATGTTTGTATGAAACCTGAAAGATGTGGACTTCTCTCTCTCTCTCTCAGATGACTGTATGTGGGTGCTGTGTCGCTCGCCCAGCCTGTCCCTCCTCCAACTATTGACGGAGCCTCCACAGGGACGGGCGGCCATCTTGTCAGTGGGCGTGGCCTGTGCCGCTCTGCTGGCAGACCCTCAGCAGCAGCAACTGGTGCTGGAGCTCTTGGACAGCATTATCAGCCGAGGAAGAGGTGCGTGGACACAACCTGCTGTTTGCCGAGTCCGTTAACCACTAACTAAATTAATAATACTAATTAATTAAAGAATAATCATGAATTAAATAAATAAATAAAGGTATTTAAATGAGACAAACAGTCCTAATTTGCAAACAAAACACTCCAGTCTTCTTTATTTTAATTTTTTGTATCTTGCTAATTTAATTAATTAATTTTATTTTATTAATATACTTTTATTTGTTTATATATTTCTATATGATTTATTTATTATTTGTTGTTATCCATTTATTTGTTTGAATTATTTTACTTTATTTTATTCCACTTTTTTCCCTTTTACTGTATTTATTTAGCATTTCAATAAATGTAAATCAATAAAAGCATTAAGGGATCAACCAAGAAATTAAAATTGAATCAGATTATTCATATTTTTTCTGCACTAATTTAGTATTGATATTCCTTCACATGAACGAATGAATGAACGAATGAATGAATGAATGAACGAATGAATGAATGAATGAATGAATTTTGTTTAGATTGAATGATCATTTATTTCCATCCAACCAGAGTTTGTTAGGTTATTTCTCTTGTAATCCCTCATTCTGCTGCAAATTCTCTCCAGAACAGAAAATCTTTGTGTCATATGCAAACAACAAATTTTAAGTAATTCTGATACTCTTCATATGTCAGTGATGTAAATAACTTCAGACCTCATACTGACCCCGTGGTACTCCGCATGTTAGCCGATTTATATTCAGCTATTTGCACCAACCGTTGCCTGTTCCAGCCACTTTGAACCGACGGCCGAAGTCCCGAACCGCTTAATGGTTTTGTGATTTCTTCAGTAAAGTTCTTCACCTTTGTCGTGTCTTATTTTTATTACTTTTCATTTACATGTTTCATTTACATATTTAATTAAATCTCTTTGCATAGAATGAGATCTATTACTTCAACAGTTGAGAGGGTTGGCACAGCCTCTTTATCAGAAAATTATAGAAAACCTCCTGAAGACATTTATTTTTATTCTATTTTAAGGTTTATTTGTTTTTTTTCATCATTTTCTCGACTTCAGATAAAAACTCATCTGAATAGGAAACGTGGTAATAACACAGTATTAAGATAAGTTGAATGATGAATAATTTGGTGAATGAATCCTTTGTTTTAATAAAAAAAAAATGCATCAAATTCAGCCAGTTTTTGGAAAATTACTTTTTTTTCCACTCCAGAACATTTTTTTTAAGTTTTAAATAATTGCAAAAAGCACAAAACAGGAAAAGAAAGTAATATATATATATATATATGTATATATATATATATATATATAATGCTGTTGATAATGAATATAAACATTTATAATGTAGAAAACCCGCAAAAAGTCTTTTATCCTGTCTCTCAGTGGTTGACACAACTACATACATGCACTGTATATAGATAAACACGGTACATACTGTTCAGAAATGAACACTGCTTTATTCACCTTGTGCATTCCTATCGTGCACTCTCACTGTGGGTCCCTTTAAGATTCTGTGTTCACAGTTTCATCCAATGCCTGTGCATAGGGACCTGAGGGGGCCTGCAGGGGTTGCACATGAACAGCGGATGGATTCACTGATCATCCAATCACAAGCCTGCATTCCCATCACAGTGAATCAGCCTGCAGACCTAAGGGCTCCTCTGATGCTGTTCGTTCAGTATTATGAACAGTTTTTGTTCCATAATAATGCCTCAAGCTATTAATAAGTTTCCTTGTGTGCCTTCATGCGTCCAATGAACGTAAGTTTCACGATTTAATGTGAACATGTTGCTCTGAGGTCGGACTGTATATAGTTAGCTGCAGGCTAATGATTAGCATCCCTTACTTGTGTATGGCATTCCACTCGGTTGTTAGCGTAGCTGTGAGAACTATCTGTTCTGTTTCATAGAAATATTTAAGTCAGTTCAGAAATAATATTATATGCTTATATTTGGTTTAATTGCAGTAAAATGTAGGTGAAGTACATATTACGTCTGTTCACCGTGTATTGTGCACTGGACATTTGTGCCATTCATGGCCAGTGTGTTAGTCGTAGCTGCTTATTATGTATGTTCGTATTCTGGAGCATACTAGTCCTTGACCTGCACTCGTTAGAGTTACGTTCATGCACCTTATTTCCTTATTTGCTGTGGGTCATTGATTGGTGATTATTTTATTTCTTTGTATTATAATTTAATTCAGTTTGTTATTCCTGTGAAGTTATTTGCACAACTGATTAGTTATTTTAGACTGATTAGTTATTTCTCATTAGTGGTTTATTTCTCTTGTAGATAATGCTGCACGATTTATCTCCAGTTATTTATTTGTGCAAAGACAATTAATGTACATTTATTCTTTTTATTTCATTTGTACAGATACCATGATTGGCAATATATGTTCAATAAATAATATTGAGATCCGTTCTCCGACATCAATCAAGTCCTTACCCGACTACCTGTAGTGATTACTGATATCTGGACCAGTCCATCAATACAGTCCTTTCTGCTCATCACCCTTAATCATCATCAATAAAACAAGGTCCTTCGAGCCGGATGCAGTGATTTCTACAGCAAGATGTCTCTGCCTGAGGGTGTTGGCCGTCCACGACGCATCAGACATCAACCTCGCCGTCTTGATGACTTCCTAGTAACTCTGCCTGAACTTCGGCTTCCTCAACCAGCACCCCCTCCACAGATTCACTCTAGTATCAGTGATAGCAGGCCCCGGGATGCAGTACCAACACCCCCTGCTGTTCAAACCCCTCATGTTGCCCAAGCTCGGAACCTGGATCCAGCCAGCGTTCTTTCAGCCCTTCAAGAGGTGCAGGAGGATAACCGGCTACTACGTCAACAGATGCAGGAAGTACTCCGAGCCATCACACCTCAGCCACCTCAACCTCACAGAGCTCATCAGTATGGCGCCGCTGGGCCGCTAATTCCAAGCCAGTCTGTTGATGTAGAAGAGAGCAGCCCCTCTCTGCCTCCTCTCCCTTTAGATTACACTCCTCCTCCTCTTCAGCCATCCAATCAGCCCATCATAGAGGAAGAGGATGAACTACGAGAGGTAGTCTGCACCACTCCACGTGTTCTCTACACACAACTGCATCGCGACAGCCAATGCCACCACCGCCACCAGTGTTTTATCACACCCCACTTGGTGCACCAGGGCCGATGCCACTGCATGAGCCGCTGCTTCAACAGGGGCCACTTCTGAGTGACAGTCTGAGAGGTATGAGCATCCACTCCGATAACAAAACCCGAACTCCTGGCCCCCTAGTCTCCACCATAGCAGACGTAGGGTCATACACTCGGCCTCAAATCCCAAGGACCACCTCAAGTCGGCCACACGTTCAGCCGCCAGTAGGCCGAAGGAGAGAGGACCAGGGGCCCTACAATCAACCTCCATCACCTCCCGTGAGTCAGTCTTCTATGCCGCTTAACCAAGAGCTCACCTACCGTGGGCCAAAACCTCATATTCCATTGTTCAGTGAGGATGACCCTCGTCAGTTTGCCCGACTGAAGCTGGCCCTGGAGAACCTCCTGCCTGCCGACGCCACTGAGCGGTTTAAATACCAAATATTGGTGGATCACCTGAAGCTAGAGGATGCCCTGCTCATCTCGGACTCATACAGTAATTCTAGTCAGCCATATACCAGCACCATGACTGCGCTCACTGATCTGTACGGACAGCCACACAAACTGGCTCTTCAGCGCATCACAGAGGTATTGGCAGAGCCATCCATCAAAAGTGGAGACAGCAGAGGTTTCCGCATGTTTGCCTTAAAGGTGAGAGCCCTTGTGGGGATGCTGGGACAACTGGGGAACGAAGGCAGAGCTGAGCTAGAATGCGGATCGCATGTGTCCCGCTTACTGTCAAAGCTTCCACATGACCTCCACGCTCAGTTCAAGAGGTTCATTAACCCCCTCCAGATTCCCATTCCTACATTGCTGGACTTTGCCGAATGGCTTGAGTACGAAATCCGGGTGCAGGAAGATGAAGTTCACCGTCCTCAAGCTTCAAATGAGAGCCAAGCCGGCAAGCATAGACATGTTAAACGGAAACAGCCTCAGTCCACCCGCTCCACTACTGTACTGCTGGTCGACCCCCCCCGCAAAGCATTTGGAACTGGTGAAACCCCCATCTCAGAAAGCAGCAAAACCAAAAAAGTATTGCCCCTTCTGTGACAGTCAGCTGCACTATTTCAACCAGTGCACTGCATTCAAGCAGCTATCCACAGAGCAGCGGGTGAGTTGGATTAAAGAAGGAAAACGCTGTTGGAGGTGTGGGAGAGACCACCAAGCCGCACAGTGTTACTTGAAAGCCCGGTGCCAGAAGTGTGATCGCATACATTTGGAGGTGTTACATGAGGTGAATAGCTCCAACAAGGTAGAGAGGACCACAACTCCTCCCTCCAGTCAGCCAGTGACATACTATTTGGACCCAGCACGCAGGAGTCGCTGTGTGTTGCTTAAAATGGTGAAAGTGTGTCTTCATCATGGAGAAAAGATGGTGGAGACCTACGCCATCCTGGACGATGGGTCTGAGCGCACCATCATTCTTCACCAGGCCGTCCAGGAACTTGGCCTGCAGGGCCAGAGAGAGAGTCTGGCACTCAGAACAATCCGCCAGGATGCCAGAAGTGTGCCAGGGATGTCGGTCTCTTTCTCCTTATCACCAGTAGGCCAACCGCAGAAACGCTACAGAATCAAGCGTGCGTTTTCATCTGCCGAACTTGGTCTGTCCGCACATTCCCATCCAGTAGAGGCCCTACAAAGGACATATCGCTACCTCAGAGGTTTACCTCTTCAGTCATCCTCAAATGCACAGCCACTACTGCTTATCGGGTCCGACTACCCACACCTGCTAACACCGGTCGAGCCAGTACGCCTAGGTCCACCAGGGGGACCAGTCGCACTGAAAACACGGCTGGGTTGGACACTGCAGGGTCCTGCCAAGGTACTCATCCATCAGCCTTCACCTATTCAGTGCCTATTCACCAGCTCTCCCTCCCCCTAATCAGAGCTCCTCCAGCACGTGTCTAAGCTATGGCAGATGGATGTAATGCCATATCGCAATGAGAAGCTGGCTACGCTGTCAAAGCAGGACACAGCAGCTGTCAGGAGGTTGGAGGAACAAACTGTCAGAGTGGAAGTGAGCGGTGTTCTGCGGTACGCCACACCCCTCCTGTGGAAAGACAGCACTCCAATGCTCCGTGCTCCCAAAGAAGCAGTTCTCGGCCATCTCCGGGGTACAGAGAAACGCCTGGCTCGGGAGCCCACTAGAGCGGACTCATACAAGCAGGAACTCAAGAAGCTGCTTGATTCTGGCTACGTGAAAAGACTTTCCTCCACAGAAGTAGAGACTAGTGACTGTGCATGGTTTATCCCACATCACATGGTCCATCACAATGGCAAGGACCGCATTGTGTTCAATTGTTCTTTCACCTATCAAGATGAAAACCTGAACGAACAGCTCCTTCCCGGTCCCACTCTAGGTTCATCCCTACTTGGTGTGCTGCTCCGCTTCAGGCAACATTCCATCGCCATCAGCAGCGACATCAAAGGGATTTTCCATCAGGTGCGTCTCCTTCCTCAGGACAAACCCTATCTGCGCTTCTTGTGGCGGCAAATGGATCGCAGCAGGGAACCAGACGTCTATGAGTGGCAGGTGCTCCCATTCGGGACAACTTGTAGCCCTTGCTGCGCCACTTTCGCCCTCCAGAAACACGTCCAGGATCACAACGGCCCCGAGGAAGATACCCGCCACTGCATTGAGCACTGTTTTTATGTGGACAATCTCCTGCAAAGCTTCACGACCACTTCTGAAGCCAGGCAACTCGTCAGCAAGTTGCAGCCACTACTACGGTCAGGTGGGTTCGAGCTGCGCCAGTGGGCTTCAAACCAGCCAGACATCATCAGCGACCTGCCAGCTGACATCAAATCAGAGAGCTGTGAACTCTGGTAGTCATATGCGGTTGCAGATCCTCAGGAGAGGACCCTAGGACTTCTCTGGCACTGCATGTCCGACATGCTCACTTACCGGCTCCGCCACTCAGACCATCCAGAACCTACTATGCGCAGCATCTATCGGGTCCTAGCCAGGCAATACGACCCTCTTGGTCTGCTTATTCCATACACCACGCGAGCAAAAATCCTGGTGCAGCAGTTATGGAGGAAGAGAAGAGACTGGGATGACCCAAACCTGCCTGAGGACATCTTGAAGTTGTGGCACCTGTGGGAGAACGAACTCCATCGGCTCCCATCCCTCACACTCCCCCGGTGCTATGTGCAACCAGGCACAGAGACGATGACATCCACTCAGACCATACACATCTTCACAGACGCATCAGAGCGGGCATACGGGGCAGTAGCCTATCTCAGGACAGAGGATGAGACAGGCTCCATTCAACTGGCTTTCCTGGCAGCCAGGTCACGGGTTGCCCCTGTCCGACAGCAGTCAATTCCCAGATTGGAACTCTGTGCTGCCCACACTGGTGCCCAGCTAGCGGCTGTCCTTAAGAAAGAGCTCACATTGGCCATCGCCAGCATCACTTACTGGACCGACTCGACCACTGTGTTAGGCTGGCTGCAGTCTCAATCCTGCCGCTATAAGGTGTTTGTTGGCACCAGGGTGGCCGACATTCAGGAGCTGAATGAGGGTAGCATATGGAGGCATGTTGCTTTGTCCGAAAATCCTGCCAATGACATCACGAGGGGGCTAACTCTGTCACAGCTGCTTCAAGGTCACCGCTGGATCAAAGGCCCACCATTCTTGCAGCAGGATGAAGCTTCATGGCCTGTGGGTCTAGACATCACATCATCTGATGATCCAGAGGAACTCCGCAAGTCACATTTCTGTGGCCACCTAACAGTGAGTTCCAACCCACCTCTGCCTCACGCCGGAAACTTCAGCACCTACCAGGAGCTGCTGGATGCTTCTGTCAGAACCCGTTATGGGGCGGCCATCAGACCAGGTCCCACAGCAGAAGACTACAGACAAGCTGAAATGGCCCTACTCAGAGCTGTGCAGACAGACTGTTTTCAAGATGACTTCCACCTGCTCTCACAAGGTAAATCAGTCCCCCACAACAGCAGGCTCCTCACATTGGCTCCAGAATACGATGCAGACGTTCAGCTGATCCGTGTGGGAGGACGACTTCGTAGATGTGAGACTTTGGAGCAAGGGGCCCTGCACCCGATTGTGCTTGACCCACATCATCCCATCACTCAGCTCATCATCCAAGATTTTGATGCTCGACTTGCACATCCAGGAACAGAGAAAGTGTACGCAGAGTTGCGTCGGTGGTTCTGGATATTGCGGGGGAGAGCAGCCGTCAAGAAACATCAGTACAGCTGTCCTGAATGCCAAAGGTGGCGAGCCCGTCCGGTTGTCCCCAGAATGGCTGATCTTCCACCCTCCAGCCTGCGTCTCCATCATCCAGTCTTTTATTCGACAGGGATGGATTGCTTCGGGCCCTACCTCATCAAAATCGGGAGGCGGACTGAAAAGCGATGGGGTATAGTTTTCAAATGCCTTACCACGCGTGCCATTCATCTGGATCTCCTCACCAGCATGGACACGGATGCCTTTTTGATGGCATTACGACGTTTCATCGCCCGTCGTGGCAAGCCTCATGAACTGATTTCAGATCAAGGCACTAATTTCAGAGGTGGCAGTTCAGAGCTCCAGGAGGCATTCAAAGCACTCACCCCACAACTGCAAGCACTACTGGCAAGTCAACAGATCGACTTCAAATTCAACCCCCCAAATTCTCCTCATTTTGGGGGGTCCTGGGAACGTGAGATTCGCTCCATTAAATCTGCCCTTCGTACTATTCTGGGAGCCCAGACCGTTAGCGAAGATGTCCTGATGACGATCCTGATGGAAGTGGAGGGCATCATCAATTCAAAGCCCCTGGCTTATGCTTCAGCTGACATCGCTGACCCAGACCCCATTACACCAAACATGTTGCTGATGGGGCGGCGCGACCCAACTTTGCCTCAGGTAGTCTACTGTGACAGCGAGCTCCTCAGCCGACGCAAGTGGAGACAGTGTCAGGTGCTTGCTGACCAGTTCTGGTCCAAATTCATCACCAACTACCTGCCCTCCCTGCAGACACGTTCTAAATGGCAACTGGAGAAGGACAACTTCAAACAGGATGACATCGTCATGATCATCGACCACCAACTCCCACGGGCTCTGTGGCCTGTGGGGAATATTACAACCATCATCCCTGGAGCAGATGGCCGGATACGGACAGCACAAGTCAACGTCAAGGACCGAACATACACACGTCCAGTTTCTCGGCTCATCAAGCTTCCAGCCCTTCCTTCAGATTCACCTAACTGACTTAAAGGACAGCAACTTCACTCAGTGAAGTTGGGGGCGGCTGTTCAGAAATGAACACTGCTTTATTCACCTTGTGCATTCCTATCGTGCACTCTCACTGCGGGTCCCTTTAAGATTCTGTGTTCACAGTTTCATCCAATGCCTGTGCATAGGGACCTGAGGGGGCCTGCAGGGGTTGCACATGAACAGCGGATGGATTCACTGATCATCCAATCACAAGCCTGCATTCCCATCACAGTGAATCAGCCTGCAGACCTAAGGGCTCCTCTGATGCTGTTCGTTCAGTATTATGAACAGTTTTTGTTCCATAATAATGCCTCAAGCTTTTAATAAGTTTCCTTGTGTGCCTTCATGCGTCCAATGAACGTAAGTTTCACGATTTAATGTGAACATGTTGCTCTGAGGTCGGACTGTATATAGTTAGCTGCAGGCTAATGATTAGCATCCCTTACTTGTGTATGGCATTCCACTCGGTTGTTAGCATAGCTGTGAGAACTATCTGTTCTGTTTCATAGAAATATTTAAGTCAGTTCAGAAATAATATTATATGCTTATATTTGGTTTAATTGCAGTAAAATGTAGGTGAAGTACATATTACGTCTGTTCACCGTGTATTGTGCACTGGACATTTGTGCCATTCATGGCCAGTGTGTTAGTCGTAGCTGCTTATTATGTATGTTCGTATTCTGGAGCATACTAGTCCTTGACCTGCACTCGTTAGAGTTACGTTCATGCACCTTATTTCCTTATTTGCTGTGGGTCATTGATTGGTGATTATTTTATTTCTTTGTATTATAATTTAATTCAGTTTGTTATTCCTGTGAAGTTATTTGCACAACTGATTAGTTATTTTAGACTGATTAGTTATTTCTCATTAGTGGTTTATTTCTCTTGTAGATAATGCTGCACGATTTATCTCCAGTTATTTATTTGTGCAAAAACAATTAATGTACATTTATTCTTTTTATTTCATTTGTACAGATACCATGATTGGCAATATATGTTCAATAAATAATATTGAGATCCGTTCTCCGACATCAATCAAGTCCTTACCCGACTACCTGTAGTGATTACTGATATCTGGACCAGTCCATCAATACAGTCCTTTCTGCTCATCACCCTTAATCATCATCAATAAAACACATACATCACATGGAAAAGTTCCAGATTACAGGACAGGAGTGTTTTTAACTTGTGCGTTAGGGAAAAAGTTTGATAAGACTTCCCGGGTGTTAAATTTGGCCTCCTGGTTCTGAGTAGAAATGTGTGAAATCTCTGGTGTAAGGACGTCTGGGTGGTTCTGCCTGCTGTAGCTCTGCTCGGCCACATGGGGGCAGTGCTGAGAACACAAGCACTTTGAACCGTAGCTTCCTCGTTGCTTTTCTTTTCCCTGATTAACAAAAGAGATCAGTAGCTCTGGTTGGAATGATGAGAAGTTCGGCTTTTTCAACTCCCAAATGTTTTATTTAGTGTTTCATTAAAGCCTTTTTTGTGCTTTTTCTTTTGTTAAAAATGAAGTTTCTATTTAACATTTTAATCTAAACTTTAAATAAACTAAACAAAGAACCAGAACTAGAAGCACTCAGAGATCACAGACCTCCACCAAACCATTGTCTTATTTATTTTATTTTATTTTATTTGTTTATTTTTTGTCAGTGATTGTGGGCATTAGTTTTAGATAAATGATCCCTATCTCACCATGAACAAGCACAAACCTACGTCACAAACCGATGGTCACGTGACCATGAACAGCTTAGCGGTGCAACCAAACCTGCATCTGACCAGCGTCTGTGTTGAAGTCTGCAACTTGTTCTCATAGTTTTAAGTTTCCTGCGTGGGTTCCTGACAGAAAATGATCCATGATGTCACCCGGTTATGTTGATCCCCTCAGTGTTGAGGCTAGAACAAGATATGAGGAGAAGCTCGCGGCCATAGGACTGAACGGATGTCCTGATGTCTGTCCACCGTCACGATGTGAAGGAGCTGCAAACAAGAAACATGGAGAAGGTCGGAAAAGCCACCAGACGTTTGTTGTTGCTACCGTAAGCAGACATTTCACGGTATTTTTGCGTCAGCATTAACACGCTGGACAGCCGCTAGCCAGTTATCACGTCTCTGAGCGTTTGTGTCTTTCAGTAGTAGGAAGAACGACTTTTCCATTTCTGAGATTTCCTGAAAATTCCATCAAAAACCATCAATAACGTTTGAGTTATGTTGCTAACAGACAGGCAGACGTTGCCGAAAACGTAACGTTTTGACAAAAAAAAAACTTTAACCTGAAAGAAATTGTCATTTAAAGTTAGTTTTTTAAACATTACATAACTTCTGATTCACTAATTTTCCCACTTTTTCCAAATGCACTTGTTTAAATCCACCTCCCGTGTACCTGGCCTGTACCACTGCACTCCTGCCCCCCTCCCTTCTGCCACAGAATGGTATGGCCCTAGTCTTACCTCACTTATTATTGGCTGAATGGTGTTCCCAGCAAATTAAAGTCCCATCTTTTCTGAATATTCACCTCCACGATGGGAGTTAACTTGTTTATGTACGACAGTTAATTATGTGCTGGAGAAGGTTCACCTCATAAAACCGTACATTAATCTCTGCAGGGATTGTTACAGCCTTTAATGGTAATAATTATAATAATACATTTTATTTGTCATGCACATTGCTTTTCATAGCATCTCAAAATAGTACACAGTAGGAAATAAAAACAACAGAACAGCACTAAAAACAACATCTTATTGCATGTTAGTTTCCTTTTACCATCTGAAGACTGCTGTTCTAAACACAGCCCAGCATCTTTTGATCAGCCTCTGGAGCCCCAACAGATGCCTGAAAAGCAAAGTGAACATCAGTTCAGGGTCCCTTTCAGACAGTAAGAATGCAGGATGACCTCTGAGGCGCTGCTGGGATTTGAACCCAGGATCTCCTGTTTACAAGACAGACGCTTTGACCAGCTAAGCTACAGCGCCCTGTTTCTGTACATGTCTCAGCCAAGTCCAGTTTATTGTTTTGGTGAACACCCAGGTACTCAGAAGTGCCCGCTCTCTCAATGTCCATTCCCTGGATGGTCACCGGTGAGGGGACCGCAGACCAGAATCTGCAAAAATCCACCTCCATCTCCTTGGTTTCCCTCGCAAAGTTCTGCATCAGTCCTTTGTAGTCCACGTCATCATCCTCAGTGATCAATCCGACAATCACAGAGTCATCTGAGGACTTCTGCAGAACGCAGCTGTCCGTATTGTCTGAAGTCTGCAGTGTAGAGAGAGAAGAGAAACGGGCGTGAGATGTCTTTGGCACTGGTACCACACAGGAGGTCTTTCAGAGATGTGGTACCACCTTCAGTTTGAGGCTTGAAACAATAAGAAAGAAGACAGCAGCAGGGAGGAAAGACCAGCTGGTTCAAAGTTAAGTCTGGGAGCTAACATGGACGCCTGCAAGTCTAGCTCAAGTAGCCCGTCAGTGCTGGATCAAACAGCTCCATGTTAGCGATCTCAGTCAACCACTAACAACCAGGCACTGCTGGGATTTGAACCCAGGATCTCCTGTTTACAAGACAGATGCTTTCCCCAGCTAAGCTACAGCGCCCTGTTTCTGTACATGTCTCAGACTTTTGGTGACCAGACCATCAGAGCAAAACATCATATTAATGAGAGCTGGTGAACGCCACAACTCCAAGCTGCAGAATGGGTTGGAGAGCATGAAATGTGCCCACTGAAGTAGGGACAAGAGGGACTGCAGGAGGTTCCATCTATAAAGTTTACAGCATCCCGAGCATCACTGGGTGCATGACAAATGAAAGTCTAACCCACTGCCTGATGGACTACAAAAAGATTTGTGTGGAGAGCACCGTACATCCCAGGACTGTACAGAGCTTTTCCAACTGCTGGATTACTTTGGACATTAAGGCTCTCCTGAAGAAGAAGAAGAAGAAGAAGAAGAAGAAGAAGAAGAAGAAGAAGAAGAAGAAGAAGAAGAAGAAGAAGAAGAAGAAGAAGAAGAAGAAGAAGAAGAAGAAGAAGAAGAAGAAAAAGGAGCGGAAGTCTGTGCAGAGGGAGTTGAGGAGGATGATTGGGAAGGGGAAGAACAGCTGCAGGAGGAAGATGGAGTACCAGCTGCAGCAGAACAACATCAGTGGTGTCTGAAAAGGACTTAGGACCATCTCTGGCTCCAAGGAGCCAAAGTCCAGCGCATGGGAGACCAGAGGAGGGCAAATAACCTCAACTTATTTTTCAACAGATTTGATCCCCCAGCCAAGTCTCTGTTGCAACCCCCATCACATTCAGTGCCCCTGTCCACTGCTCCTCCCTCACAACCTTCAGCTCACACCCACCCGACACCTCCAGTTCACACTCTGTTCTGTGCCTCTTCCCCCATCAACACCTCCCTGCTGCAGCCTGTCCCTCACAACACACCAGGTGAGGAATGCCCAGAAGAAGAACCGGGCTAGGAAAGAGGTGGGTCCGGATGGCATCAGCTTCAGGCTCATGAAGTCCTGCACAGACCAGCTGTGTGGGATTTTTGGGTACAGGTTCCACCTGAGCTTGAAGCTGGGGAGAGTGCCACAGCTCTGGAACACGTCCTGCATCGTCCCAGTGCCAGACATCACACCCCAAGGAGCTCAACAGCTACAACCCAGTAGCGCTGACGTCTCATCTGACGAAGACGCTGGAGAGACTGGTCCTCGTCCATCTGCACCCACTGGAGATCCCCTTCATGGACCCACTGCAGATCGCCTACCAGCCTGTCATTAGGGTGGATGATACCTCCTTCACACCTACCTCACTCATCTGGAGAAGCACTGTGAGGATCGTGTTCTTTGATTTCTCAGGTGCATTGAGCACCATCCAGCCCAGGCTGCTGGAGGACAAGCTGCAGCTAGCTGGGGTGGACCATCACCTCACTACATGGATTATGGACTAACAGACCACAGTTTGTGAGGGTGCAGGACTCTGAGTCAGATCGGCATCTCTGCAGCACCGGTGCTCCACAGGGACCGGTTCTGGCCCCTTTCCTGTTCACCCTCTACACTGCAGAGTTTTCATTCAATACACCATCATGTCATCTCCAGAAGTTCCCTGATGACTCTGCTGTTGTTGGCCTCAACACAGATGGGGACGATCGAGAGTACAGAAGACTTTTTCAGGACTTTGTGCCTGCGGAACAACCTCCAGATCAACGGCAGTAAAACCAAGGAGCTGGTGGTGGACCGCCGCCTGCATCGGTGAGCATCCAGGGAACAGACAGTGACTCTGTGAAGTCCTACAAATACCTGGGTGTTCACCTAAATGACAATCTGGACTGGTTGGACGGCACCAATGCCCTGGTCAAGAAGGGCAACAGTAGACCTGCTCAGGAGGCTGAGGTCTTTTGGAGTGCAGGGAACACTTCTCAGGACCTTTTATAACTCTGTGGTGGCATCAGTTATCTTTTATGGAATAGTCTGCTGGGCCAGCAGCATCTCGGACAGGAACAGAAGGGGAATGGACAGTCTGGTGAGGAGGGTGAGCCATGCTCGATCCACGGCGTGAAGGAGAGGAACCGCAGGTCCGTCCTGCCTGCTGCTGTCAGACTGTACAATAAAGAAACTGCTCGCTAGTCTGCAGAAAAATAAACAAGTAAATAACTAACAACTGGACTTCTGCACAATACACGCCACCTCACCTCACTATTCATGTCACCGTTTCACCGTTTTCACTTATTTTTTTCTACTTGGGATATTTTATATTCTTCTATGTATTCTCAGGTGCATCCCCTCTCTCTGCTGTGTACAGGTATAATCATAACTAAAGTTATAATAATTCATTTTATCTTTTTTAGATTTTTATGCTAAGTATCTTCATTTTTTATCTTATTCTATGTCTTGCATTTCCTACTATTTATTTTCCACTGTGTGTCTTGCTGCTGTTATACTGAATTTTCCCGCCGTGGGACTAATAAAGGAATCTGAATCTGAAGAACGCTAATTTAAATCCATAGTACTCATCCAGGAAATGACACAGTAAAAACATAGAAAAAGATAAAAATATATAAATAAACCATGCATTTCAAAGAATGAAATAAACTAATAAAATACTTCAAATATTTCACCAGAAACTGACACAAAAACTTAAATTTTCCCTAAAAAACAAAAATCTAAAGCAGTTTATGAGCGATGAGGCTTATTTGAACTTTCTGCCGTTTAGTTTTGACGGTTTCTATTTATATTCTTTTTAAATGTTTGACTTTTTTTCCTTCAGTTTGACCCCTGAGGTTTAATTTCTTCTTCCTCGGTTCAGGATTTATTTAGTTTTTCTGGCTGTAAAGTTTCCTTTTACTCACATTTTATAACAGCTGTTTAACTTTCTCTTCTGAAACGAACAGAAAGGATTTTTAATGTCAGAAGAAAAGACAAAGTTAGTTTTGTGGTTTCAAGCTGGTATTGACTCGATTGTCATGTTTGGGTGTCTGACTCCTAATGTGTGAGCTGTCAATCACTTCTAAACGCCATGGCGACGGACAGCAGACTGAGAATCCAGCTTGGTAATAACTGAATGTGGTGATGAAGATGAAGATGAAGAGTGACCTCACTGTGTCTCCGTCTTCTCTCAGAGGTGTTGGAGACAGCGATCCTGGAGGACAGCGGCTCTTCGGTGGATGTCTGGAACGATGTGGCGTCTCTCTGCTCGGAGCTGAGTCGGGAGGACCTGAGCCGGGCCGTGAGGTCCATCCTACTGGATCAGAGCGGGACCGGAGTCCGGTCACCAGACCTAGAGGGAGCCCGGCTCATGGATCACGTCTTCATGTGAAAACTGGACCTTCTTCCTCTGCAGCTTCTTTCATTTTCTCCTATCATCACCATCGTTCCAGTAGCCACCTCTCCATGAATCTTCTTCAGAAATAAACGCGCCCCCATCATAATTATTGGTTCTGTTTATGAGCAACGACGAGGTGTAAACCTGTAAATGTGGTTTTCCTTTGTTCTCCCATCGCCTCAGAATGAAACTGAATCTAATTTTACTCGGTCCAACTTTACCATGTTGGACTTTACAGAGATCATGTGACCAACAGGACTGGCCTCCCAAAGGAGCCAACATGTCTCAACTTCAAGCCGCCTAAAGGCATAAACCAGTTTGTCATGAAGCGGTGATATGTTGTTGTCATAGGTTGTAAAGAAAAAGATTTTTTTATTTATTTATTTTATTTAAAACCCCAGCAGATGATGCTTCCCACCATGCTTTGTTTGGACAAAGGTGTCATCTGCTCATAGATCATAGATCCTCATAGATCCTGACAAAAATATAGATTTTCCTGTAGTAAAACAAGATCCTTTTTTTAAAACTCTTTTATGCATGAATTACTGAAAACAAGCCATGTTTTTCACAGTGCAGCGACTATCTGGTCCTAGCCTTTCAGTCGCTCTGGGTGGGGGATCCAGGTTGTACCGCGCTTTATTAAAACAATGTCCAGACTGAAAGGTAAGTTTGGGCTGTGTTCCCATTTATTGAATAAATGAGTGATTATCTGAGGTCCAGGATGGCGGTCTGTGGCATGGATGGACGGTCTCGAGGTTATGACAGGTATGGAGGTATGGTGGAAGCCGCGTGGACAAGCATTGAGAAGTGGGAAAGAGTTAAGGAGCAATGGAAGCGTTAAGACATTAAGAAGCAGTAAAAACCAGGTGGCCTCCTGTCACCCAACCACACCGTGCACTGTTCCTCCACCCCTATACGCACTTCCCCTCAACACCGCCACCAATGGTCGACGGGGATACAGGTCACCTGTGCCATTCCAAACCTAAACAAACACCACCACCTGAACCAAACAATGAATGGAAATAACAGCTCCTACACAACGTCTTAATTCTACAGATATAAACATCGATTCTCTTTATTTTTACACTATGTGTTCAAAACCTGCTCCAGCTGTGAGATGTTGACTATAATTACAAGGCGCTGCTGGGATTTGAACCCAGGATCTCCTGTTTACAAGACAGATACTTTGACCAGCTAAGCTACAGCGCCCTGTTTCTGGATGTGTCTCAGACTTTTGGTGACCAGACCATCAGAGCAAAACATCATCCTCAGTGATCAGTCCGACCATCGCAGAGTCATCTGAGAACTTCTGCAGAACGCAGCTGTCCGTGTTGTCTGAAGTCTGCAGTGTAGAGAGAGAAGAGAAACGGGATCAAGACCGCCCCCTGGAGGACACCTACGCTGCAGGTCTGCAGGTCAGACACAGTCCCGAGTCTCGGGTTGTTTTTACACCGTGCTGAACATCACCTCGGATCTACTTTTCTGCTCTGCTTTTGTTGTAAAAATGAAAACCAACTCTGGCCCTGATCTGACAGGAAACACACACAGAGGAGCCTTTGTGTGTCTGAACCATCACAGTGAATGAATCCTCAGACACACTGAACAAACACACTCCCACCAGATATAAACTCTCCACACAGCGGGTCCGCTGTTTACCCAGCATGCCCTGCATTCAAACTGGAAACCAGTCAGAATGAAACGGATATCAGTCCCTCACGGGCTTGTTACCCAGTTAACCAAAACTCAAACCCCACTGACTGAACGCTTGTTTGGAATAAAAACAGCTGTAAAGTTTTTATATTTTAACCCTTTAGTTTTAAGTCTTTAATGACCAGCATGTTTACATATTTCCAAAGTTTTTAATGGAAAAAACTTCAATAATTTCCATAAAATTAATTATGATTATTATTATTATACCCTGAGTTTTCATGAATGAAAACATGAAGCGGAAGTTAAATGAGTCGATGTTGATCTGAAGATGTTGAGGCGACCGGCCAGCCGCCTCCAGAATCGAACAGTGACACCTACCCCGACGCCCCCTGACCCACACGGCTAAATGTTTGAAGTCAGCTCCACCGTTGGAGATTTACACCAAATCAGCCAGTCAGGGTGGAAAACCTAATCTGTCTGTTTAAACCGGCAGTGATGCTCTTCAAACTCTCTGTTTTCTTTTTCTTTCTTTTTTTAGTTAATAACTTTATCACCTGATGCTGCGACAGAAACCAGAGGAGGAGGTTTCTGCCTTTTTCTGCAGACCCGTTTGGTTGGTTGTGGTTTTTCTTGCTCCTGCCCTCCAGCAGGGGTCCCTGCAGGCTGGTGATCCGTCTGGTCTCACAGCTCTGATTCACGGCTGCTTTTCTTTGTCTGTTTATTGAAGTTTTTAATCAGTGATGTTATTGGATTTGGTTTCATTGTGTTTTTAATTTGAGGTGAAATCAACACGAAGTTGGAGGGAAAATAAAAGCTGCAGTTCTGAGAAGGAAAGCAGGAGTTTTAGTCTCTGTTTTATTTGCTGTCTGCAGGTAAAACTTCACCGAGATGGTGGATTTTCTCCGGAAGTGTTGAAGATGTGTGGAACATCTGGTCTGTTCACGTCGTTCTGATTTTAACGCGTCTGTTTTGGTGCTTTCTGGCGTAAATGTTCTGACTGATAAAAAGTTCTCTGTTAGTAATTTTATACGATTTTTCTTCTTTCATTAATCTTTAAAAATAAACAAATAAATGAGATTGTGGTTGGTTTTGTATATTTTTTATTTGATTAATATTTTAAAATAGATAAACGAATAAATAAATTTAATTGTGATTGACTCATCATTTTTTCTTTTTTTTTCTTAGTTTTTTAAAAATACGTTTATGAAATCAGCCCCCCCCCCCCCCCATCCTCCAAGTAGATTGTTTTTACCATTTAATTTTTCTGTTGTTTTGTTTTGTTTTTTGTTTGTTTGTTTGTTTTTTTGCATCTTATTGTTAGAAAGTTCTAATTGTGTTCTACTTTTTTCTTTGGTTAATCTTTTTAAACAAATCATTTTTACCAGATTACCATTTATTGTTCTTATTTTTGTCTATTATATTTCTTTAATTAATAAATGTAATTTTGATTGATTTTATACCATAATTTCTTCTGTGTTTTTACTTTATTATTTAAAACTAAATAAATAATAGTATGTAAATTCTATTTTATGCATATTTTAATTAATTTTATTGATAAAAGAACAGATTTGATACCCTTTAATAAACAGTTTATCTGAGAATCTCACCAGTTTATCTGCTTTTTCTCTTGCTGGTTGTGTTTCTGAGTCGTTCGTAATGATTTTGAAACAGATGATCAGAATTTTCCTCCTTTTTTTGTCTGTTCCTGAAGCCGGTCAGAGGTTCCTCCTCATTTTCCTCTCAGGCTGCAGCGGTTTGGTTCTGAAGCGAAGTCTCAGAGCTTCAGAGTGCTGATTTTTACTCTGTGATCTCTCTGAGGAGGTCTGAAAGGGTTGGAGGGTTTGGGAGCGACAGATCTGCTGCTGCTGACTCACTGTTTCTGGCTCAGTTGCAGCTATTGATCCCTGTGGTGCTGGTCCAGCATGACACAGCTTCTTTGACTTTCTGTCACCTTCTTAGAAACCTCAGGTTTCCTATCAGGATGCTGCTCAGCTGCCTCTTCATGCCTCTGCTGCTTTCTGTTCTTGTAAACTCAGTTTCATGCTCTGATTGACGGCTTTTTGAGGTTTGACAGGATCCAGGATGTTTTATCTGATCAGAATCGGCTGCAGAGTGAAAATGAGATCACAGTGCCTCCTCCTCCTCCTCCTCCTCTTCCTCCTCCTCGGCTGATCCCAGTTGAAACATTTCTAAGTTTAAACTGACAAACATGGCAGCTGGAAGCAGCTGCTGCTCATTAACAGATTCACAAGGAAGACGATGACGAAGCTGCTGCATTTCTGTTCTTCTCCAGCTCTTCGTCACGTCCTCCATCTATCTATCTATCTATCTATCTATCTATCTATCTATCTATCTCTTCGTCACGTCCTCCATCTATCTATCTATCTATCTATCTATCTATCTATCTATCTATCTATCTATCTATCTATCTATCTATCTATCTATCTATCCATCCATCCATCCATCCATCCATCCATCCATCCATCCATCCATCCATCCATCCATCCATCCATCCATCCATCCATCTATCTGAGGGTAAAACATTTTAAATGTGATTAGATAGATAGATAGATAGATAGATAGATAGATAGATAGATAGATAGATAGATAGATAGATAGATAGATAGATAGATAAAAATCCACCATTTCCCACTGGCCTGTACGTAAGAGGGCAGGTTTTGAGCTTGTTGAAATCATTGATATGTTGATAAAATCCTCACCATCTTGTCATGTTTGGAAGGTTATGTTGTTGTTGTTGTTGTTATGTTGTTGTTGTTATGTTAGAAGCTAAAATGTCAAGAAAACTCAAATCCAGGGATGGACGAGTCAACTCTGGAGGTCAGATATAGAAATAATTCGATCAGAGATGGACCTTCAGCTTGAAACGACCTTAAACCTTTAATGTGTATGTATTATATTTAATACTACAGTTTCTGAGACCCTACGCATCACTTTATGGTAAAAACTTAGTTCAAAACCCTGGTGAACACAATCTGGACTACAATTTTTTTATATCACCCGGTAAGAAACGATAATTATAAAAATATTTTTATTCATTATTGTTTTACATTTTGGTAAAGGACAAAATAAAGACTCCAGATTAAAAAATTTTTTTACTTTTCTCCCTATTTTTTCTTCGGTTAGGCTTTAAAATGCTGGACAGGTTTTATAGACCAGAATTTTGAACTGAATCCTGAATTGGACTGAAAACCAGTGTAGATAAATGGGGATGATCACATAGCAGGTATACAAAGATATTTTTTTTACGATTTGGCTTGTCATCCATAAAAAACGCAGATTTACAACATTACAAACAAACAAACAATTCTTTCAAAAACCTGTTTATGCGTCTGCACAACGACATAAACACGCATGTTTTAGGTTTCGAAACGTCACTGTCTGACGTCACATGTGCGACCTGTATTTACGCTCAGAACTGTCGGCCTTATCGAAGGTCCAGGCGCTTTGTGCTTGCTTGTTTTTACAAGCTTCTTGTAGAAGACCACAAGCAAAGGACGACATTCAGGACGTTATTTTCTGCCATTTTCCGCTACATCTGAGAGCAGCTGTGCCTTCTTGTTGGTCCACACTAAGCGGAAACCTCCACT